>NW_024400198.1:0-43945 GCF_905171765.1 Bufo bufo
AGGCAGCTTGCTGTCAAGTGCATGCGGTTGCACCTGTCTTGGTGTGTTTGTATGTGTGCACGAGGTTTAGTTATGTGTGCACTTTCTCCTTTAAGTTGCTGTCTTCCCTTCCCTGGTGTGAGAAGGGTTAATTCCCTTCCTAGTGTGTGTCCACTGGGTGTGTCTGTGTGGGTGTGGCTACTTGGGCTATAAAGCCTCAGTTGAGACCTGATGTCTGAGGGGTAATCCAGCCTTGTTTGTAAGCTGGAGGCACCCTCCTGGTCCCTTATTCCATCTGCCAGTGAGGGCCACCCTTGTGGTCCTAAATTGTGATACACGATGTTATGAAGATGTGTTTGTGTTATGCTTATTTATTGCAGCGTATGGTTTCCTGGGTTCCTGTGTGGTGTGTGCTCTGTCTCTTGTGTTGTTGTGGACAGCAGCACTTATACTTGGGTTCCAGGCTCTGTGTCTGTGGCAGGTAGGTGTGGTACTAGTTGCACTTACCTGCCATTGCCATATGTCTGTTTCTGTGCCCCTTGCAGCCCGGCCAGTTTAGACTCCAGTTTCTCTGTATCCAGGAGGAACAGGTGGTCTACCCAGCTCCTAGTTCAGGGATCGGCGGAGGGTGAGTAGGGATCCGAGGTTCCTGAGCATGAGTCCTCCTACCTTCAAGGTCGGCTCATGCAACTAGGAGTTAGGGTCAGATTAGGGATGCATTAGGAGGTGACCTGCTCCCTAATTCTACTGTCCTGGCCGAGCAGCCACTTACATCTCGTGCCGTGACAACAGGGCTACGGAAGTTTGCGATGGGAGAGGTTACTTGGAATGTAGGGCAGGATTGGCAGTAATGCTTAATTTCTCTGTAACACCTGGGCCAATAAAACATCTGCAAAACCCTTTCAAGGGTTTTATCAGCAACTAAGTGTCCCCCTAATACATGGATATGTGCCAGGTCCATTACCATGCGTTGGTATGGTTTAGGAACCATGAGTTGTTCCACTAATTCTTCCCGGATTTTAGTCACCCGTACAACAAGTTTTCATTCATTGCAAAATGAGGGTGCCTTTCGTCTGCCCCTGGCTCTTGAGGTGCCCCATTGACTACCCCCACATTGTTTAAGGCCCCTTTTAGAGTCTCATCTCGGAACTGAGCAGTCCCAAAGTTTCCAAGAGACACCTCTAAGACAGGGACCGTCTCTTCAAGGGCAAACTCCTCCTCATTCTCGACTACCATGGCCGAAAACGGAAAGTCAGGGACCATCTCATGGTCAAAGAGCACGGGGCTGTCTGCGGCCCCAGGGGGTTGTTGCGATAATGCCTTGGCCCACAGGTCCCAGAACACAGGACAGTCTCGCCAATAATCATCTCGTGCATCAACCCTTCCACGACCCCCTACCTAGTGGTACACCATACCCTCTTCTGTTTTTAAGGTGACCTGGGCTATTGGGTAGACCTTGGTATCACCATGAATGCAGATGACTCCCAAAGTCTTCCCAGGAACCAACTTATGAGGAATACGGGCCGTTAGGAGCGTCACCAGGCTCCCCGAGTCCAGAAGTCCCGTTGTGGGGTTGTCATTCACATTAATTGCACAAAAAGGAAGTCCTTCCTCAACATTAGGAACCGCACTACACGCAAACATTGAGGTCCGTCTCCCCACAAAACAGTCCATTTGTTCTGGGCTGATGGGACATTGGGCTGCCATATGTCCCAGGCCATGGCACCTCCGGCAGATGACCTCTCTTAAGGACCGTTGTGGCGTTGGTTCTGGTAGACTCTTGGCTTCATAACGTCCAGCCCGGGGGGGTTTTAGTCCCTTTCTCTGCACTTCAGAGTCAACCCGCGCCTTCCAGTAGGGGGAGTTCAAGAATCCTGAGGCAGCTAGGGTCGGGTCTACGGCATAGTACCTCTCTACCAAGCCTATTAAGTCATCTGCAGTCTGCGGATTTCCTTGTGCAACCCAGCACTGTACCGGCTTAGAGAGAGCATGAATCGGTCCATTACGACCCACTCCACCATTTTGGCTGGGGAACAGACATCCGGCTGTGGCCATTTTGGACGAGGTGCAGTAGATTGAACATTTGCGACCTGGGAGGCTTGCCTCTCTGAAACCCCCTCTGGTGCACCCTCTGAGCTCGGGCGGTGATGGTTACCCCCAGACGTGCCAATATTTCCGCCTTTAGTCTGGAGTATTCCGTGCATCCTGCAACGATAAGTCATAATACGCCTCCTGGGGTTCGCCTGAGAGAAAGGGGGCCAGCACCTCGGCCCATTGATCAGCTGGTAGTCTCTCACGCTCAGCGACCCGCTCAAAGACGGTGAGGGAGGCTTCTACTTCGTCCTCTGCGGTCATATTTTGTAAGGCAGATTGCACGTTTTTTCTTCCGCCCACATTGTGTTCAGCCACATACCCCACTGGTTGTGCTGCCCCCTCTCTTAGGGTTGCAATTTTCTCCGACAGTAGGCGATTCATCTCCTGTTGATGGGCATTAGCCTGACATTTAGCCTGCAAAGCCTCTGCATAAGCCCGTTGCTGCTGCTCCAAGGCCTGTCGCTGCTGCAGATTGCTCTGCACCATCTGCTTGATAAGGTCCTCAATTTTCACCGACTCTTGTTGAAGCTCTGCTGCTGCTTTAACCCAGGACATCATCTGGAAAACTTCCTTTCAACAAAAAAAGTCCATTCAGTAATTTACCAGAGGAAAAAAAATGCTTCTGACATTTTAACTTGTTGCTGCTTCAAGCAATACTGGGTGTGCCCACATCATCCACCAATTGTAGGGATTTCCCAAATGATAGCCTTCGGATAAATACACAGCAGCCTTTATTCAGAAAAAATTTAAGTAATAAATGTATTTTATTGTTGGCACACAACAAGTCAACAAGCCTCAGTGATCGGCTTCCTCCAGCCGAAACTTAAAGAAAAAAACTATTCAGTCCCGTATCTGGTGAATACTTGTTCGACTCGAGCAAGCATCGCTATGCTCTGCACATGGTGGTACTAGGCCGAGTACCACATGTGCTCGAGCGGCATGGTCGAGTCTCCTCCTCGCACGGCTGCTAAGCAGCCAATAAACGTGCAGGTAAGTACTGCCATCACTGTAATGCCAGAAGCCATGTTGGGTGCTGGCATTACAGTGATTGGCTGGCCGAAATCGCGTCATCGGGTGCTATATACTCACGGGTTCGGCTCATTGCGAGTCAGGGAGAGCTGCGATTAGGAAGGGACAGACAGTGTAGGGAGTTTGTGATCATATTTTATTCAAGTGAATAACGTTTCGAAGACCCAAAAGTTCTTTTAAGGACTATTGTGTGTGGTTGGCAGCAATTTATTTTAGCAAAGTAGTACTCAAATATTTTTTTACATACTTTGAGAAATAGCGATTCTTTTTCTATATAGAGGGTGTCTGCAGTGACTTGTGACATGTGCAATACCTTCTGTATGTCAGGGGCAGAGATAGGAAGAATAATAGTGAAAACAATAAGTTTTTTCCCCTAATCTATCCACATTTTTGCTGTAAACTGTGTCATCCGTGAATTGTCAGATCTGCACTGCAATACCTTGTGTGGTTGTCAGGGCCAGATATAGGGAAAAAATGATAATACAGAAAACACTATTTTTTTCCCCCATAATCTATACACATTTTTGCTGTTAACGGTGCAATCAGTGATCTGCGCTTCAATACATTTTGTGGTTGTCAGGGCCAGATATAGGGAAAAATATAAAGATAAATATAAACTACATCCGAAACCAGTGTCTGTACCGCAGATTCCAATATTCTGAGCCTAAAATAGTGTCCATATTCTGTGTGTTTCTGTGACATATACTGTCCTGCATCAGAAAACTGTTTCTTTAGAGCAAAATACAAATATCTGGAGCTAATCTAGTGTCCATATTCTGTGTGTTTCTATGACATTTACTGTCCTGTATCAAAAAACTGTTTCTTTAGCGCAAAATCCTAATATCAGGGCCTAATCTAGTGTCCATATTCTGTCTGTTTCTGTAACATATAATGTCTTGCATCAGAAAACTGTTTCTTTAGAGCAAAATCCACAAATCTGAGCCTAATCTAGTGTCCATATTCTGTGTGTTTCTGTGACATAAACTGTCTTGCATCAAAAAAAACTGTGTTTTTAGAGCAAAATCCTAATATCTGGGCCTAATCTAGTGTCCATATTCTGTGTGTTTCTGTGACATATACCGTCCTGCTACAGAAATCAGTTTCTTTAGAGCAAAATCCTAATATCTGGGCCTAATCTAGTGTCCATATTATGTGTGTTTCTGTGACATATAATGTCTTACATCAGAAAACAGTTTCTTTAGAGCAAAATCAAAAAATCTGAGCCTAATCTAGCGTCCATATTCTGTGTGTTTCTGTGACATATACTGTCCTACATCAGAAAACAGTGTCTTTAGGGCAAAATCATAATATCAGGGCCTAATCTAGTGTCCATATTCTGTGTGTTTCTGTGACATATACTGTCCTGCATCAGAAAACAGCGTCTTTAGAGCAAAATCCTAATATCTGGGCCTAATCTAGTGTCCATATTCTGTCTGTTTCTGTGACATATAGTGTCTTGCATCAGAAAACTGTTTCTTTAGAGCAAAATCCAAAAATCTGAGCCTAATCTAGTGTCCATATTCTGTGTGTTTCTGAGACATAAACTGTCCTACATCAGAAAACAGTGTCTTTAGAGCAAAATCCTAATATCTGAGCCTAATCTAGTGTCCATATTCTGTGTGTTTCTGTGACATATACTGTCCTGCATCAGAAAACAGTGCCTTTAGTGCAAAATCCTAATATCAGAGCCTAAAATACTGTCCATATTCTGTGTGTTTCTGAGACATAAACTGTCCTCCATCAGAAAACAGTGTCTTTAGCGCAAAATCCTAATATCTGGGCCTAATCTAGTGTCCATATTCTGTGTGTTTCAGTGACATATACTGTCCTGCATCAGAAAACGGTGTCTTTAGCACAAAATCCTAATATCAGGGCCTAATCTAGTGTCCATATTCTGTCTGTTTCTGTGACATATAGTGTCTTGCATCAGAAAACTGTTTCTTTAGAGCAAAATCCAAAAATCTGAGCCTAATCTAGTGTCCATATTCTGTGTGTTTCTGAGACATAAACTGTCCTACATCAGAAAACAGTGTCTTTAGAGCAAAATCCTAATATCTGAGCCTAATCTAGTGTCCATATTCTGTGTGTTTCTGTGACATATACTGTCCTGCATCAGAAAACAGTGCCTTTAGTGCAAAATCCTAATATCAGAGCCTAAAATACTGTCCATATTCTGTGTGTTTCTGAGACATAAACTGTCCTCCATCAGAAAACAGTGTCTTTAGCGCAAAATCCTAATATCTGGGCCTAATCTAGTGTCCATATTCTGTGTGTTTCTATGACATATACTGTCCTGCATTAGAAAACAGTGTCTTTAGAGCAAAATTCTAATATCTGGGCCTAATCTAGTCTCCATATTCTGTGTGTTTCTGTGACATATATTGTCCTGTATCAGAAAACTGTGTCTTTAGCGCATAATCCTAATATCAGGCCCTAATCTAATGTCCATATTCTGTGTGTTTCTGTGACATATACTGTCCTGCATTAGAAAACTGTGTCTTTAGAGCAAAATCCTAATATCAGGGCCTAATCTAGTGTCCATATTACGTGTTTTTCTCTGACATATAATGTCTTTCATCAGAAAACTGTTTCTTTAGAGCAAAATCCAAAAATCTGAGCCTAATCGAGTGTCCATATTCTATGTGTTTCTGTGACATAAACTGTCCAGCATCAGAAAACAGTCTCTTTAGAGCAAAATCCTAATATCTGGGCCTAATCTAGTGTCCATATTCTGTGTGTTTCTGTGACATATACTGTCCTGCAGCAGAAAACTTTGTCTTTAGCATATAATCCTAATATCAGGGCCTAATTTAGTGTCCATATTCTGCCATATTCTGTGTGCTTCTTTGACTTATATTGTCCTGCATCAGAAAACAGTCTTTAGAGCAAAATCCTAATATCTGGGCCTAATCTAGTGTCCATATTCTGTGTGTTTCTGTGACATATACCGGTCTGCTACAGAAATCAGTGTCTTTAGAGAAAAATCCTAATATCTGGGCCTAATCTAGTGTCCATATTATGTGTGTTTCAGTGACATATAATGTCTTGCATCAGAAAACTGTTTCTTTAGAGCAAAATCCAAAAATCTGAGCCTAATCTAGTGTCCATATTCTGTGTGTTTCTGTGACATAAACTGTCCTGCATCAAAAAAAACTGTGTCTTTAGAGCAAAATCCTTATATCTGGGCCTAATCTAGTGTCCATATTCTGTGTTTTTCTGTGACATATACTGTCCTGCATCAGAAAACAGTGACTTTAGAGAGAAATCCTAATATCTGGGCCTAATCTAGTGTCCATATTCTGTGTGTTTCTGTGACATATACTGTCCTGCATCAGAAAACAGTGTCTTTAGCGCAAAATCCTAATATCAGAGCCTAAAATACTGTCCATATTCTGTGTGTTTCTGAGACATAAACTGTCCTCCATCAGAAAACAGTGTCTTTAGCGCAAAATCCTAATATCTAGGCCTAATCTAGTGTCCATATTCTGTGTGTTTCTGTGACATATACTGTCCTACATCAGAAAACAGTGTCTTTAGCGCAAAATCCTAATATCAGAGCCTAAAATAGTGTCCATATTCTGTGTGTTTCTGTTACATATATACTGTCCTGCATCAGAAAACAGTGTCTTTAGAGCAGAATATTAATATCTGGGCCTAATCTAGTGTCCATATTCTATGTGTTTCTGTGACATATACTGTCCTACATCAGAAAACAGTGTCTTTAGTGCAAAATCCTAATATCAGGGCCTAAAATAGTATCCATATTCTGTGTGTTTCTGTGACATATACCGTCCTGCATCAGAAAACAGTGTCTTTAGAGCAAAATCCTAATATCTGGGCTTAATCTAGTGTCCATATTCTGTGTGTTTCTGTGACATATACTGTCCTACATCAGAAAACAGTGTCTTTCGAGCAAAATCCTAATATCTGGGCCTAATCTAGTCTCCATATTCTGTGTGTTTCTGTGACATATATTGTCCTGTATCAGAAAACTGTGTCTTTAGCGCATAATCCTAATTTCAGGCCCTAATCTAGTGTCCATATTCTGTGTGTTTCTGTGACATATACCGTCCTGCATCAGAAAACAGTGTCTTTAAAGCAAAATCCTAATATCTGGGCCTAATCTAGTGTCCATATTATGTGTGTTTCTGTGACATATAATGTCTTTCATCAGAAAACTGTTTCTTTAGAGCAAAATCCAAAAATCTGAGCCTAATCTAGTGTCCATATTCTGTGTGTTTCTGTGACATATACTGTCCTGCATCAGAAAACAGTCTCTTTAGAGCAAAATCCTAATATCTGGGCCTAATCTAGTGTTTATATTCTGTGTGTTTTTGTGACATATACTGTCCTGCATCAGAAAACAGTGTCTTTAGCGCAAAATCCTAATATCAGAGCCTAAAATAGTGTCCATATTCTGTGTGTTTCTGTGACATATACTGTCCTGCATCAGAAAACAGTGTCTTTAGCGCAAAATCCTAATATCTGGGCCTAATCTAGTGTCCATATTCTGTGTGTTTCTGTGACATATACTGTCCTGCATCAGAAAACAGTGTCTTTAGAGGAAAATCCTAATATCTGGGCCTAGTCTAGTGTCCATATTCTGTGTGTCTCTGTGACATATACTGTCCTGCATCAGAAAACGGTGTCTTTAGCGCAAAATCCTAATATCAGAGCCTAAAATAGTGACCATATTCTGTGTGTTTCTATGACATATACTGTCTTGCTTTAGAAAACAGTGTCTTTAGAGCAAAATCCTAATATCTGGGCCTAATCTAGAGTCCATATTCTGTGTGTTTCTGTGACATATATTGTCCTACATCAGAAAACAGTGTCTTTAGCGCAAAATCCTAATATCAGAGCCTAAAATAGTGTCCATATTCTGTGTGTTTCTGTTACATATATACTGTCCTGCATCAGAAAACAGTGCCTTTAGAGCAAAATATTAATATCTGGGCCTAATCTAGTGTCCATATTCTATGTGTTTCTGTGACATATACTGTCCTACATCAGAAAACAGTGTCTTTACTGCAAAATCCTAATATCAGGGCCTAAAATAGTATCCATATTCTGTGTGTTTCTGTGATATATACTGTCCTGCATCAGAAAACAGAGTCTTTAGAGCAAAATCCTAATATCTGGGCTTAATCTAGTGTCCATATTCTGTGTGTTTCTGTGACATATACTGTTCTACATCAGAAAACAGTGTCTTTAGAGCAAAATCCTAATATCTGGGCCTAATCTAGTCTCCATATTCTGTGTGTTTCTGTGAAATATATTGTCCTGCATCAGAAAACTGTGTCTTTAGCGCATAATCCTCATATCAGGCCCTAATCTAGTGTCCATATTCTGTGTGTTTCTGTGACATATACCGTCCTGCATCAGAAAACAGTGTCTTTAGAGCAAAATCCAAAAATCTGAGCCTAATCTAGTGTCCATATTGTGTGTGTTTCTGTGACATAAACTGTCCTGCATCAGAAAACTGTGTCTTTAGAGCAAAATCCTAATATCAGGGCCTAATCTAGTGTCCATATTACGTGTTTTTCTGTAACATATAATGTCTTTCATCAACAAACTGTTTCTTTAGAGCAAAATCCAAAAATCTGAGCCTAATCTAGTGTCCATATTCTGTGTGTTTCTATGACATAAACTGTCCTGCATCAGAAAACTGTTTCTTTAGAGCAAAATCCAAAAATCTGAGCCTAATCTAGTGTCCATATTCTGTGTGTTTCTGAGACATAAACTGTCCTCCATCAAAAAACAGTGTCTTTAGAGCAAAATCCTAATATCTGGGCCTAATCTAGTGTCCATATTCTGTGTGTTTCTGTGACATATACTGTCCTGCATCAGAAAACAGTGTCTTTAGCATATAATCCTAATATCAGGCCTAATTTAGTATCCATATTCTGCCATATTCTGTGTGCTTCTTTGACTTATATTGTCCTGCATCAGAAAACAGTGTCTTTAGAGCAAAATCCTAATATCTGGGCCTAATCTAGTGTCCATATTCTGTCTGTTTCTGTGACATATAATGTCTAGCATCAGAAAACTGTTTCTTTAGAGCAAAATCCAAAAATCTGAGACATATCTAGTGTCCATATTCTGTGTGTTTCTGTGACATAAACTGTCCTACATCAGAAAATAGTGTCTTTAGAGCAAAATCCTAATATCTGGGCCTAATCTAGTGTCCATATTTTGTGTGTTTCTGTGACATATACTGTCCTGCATCAGAAAACAGTGTCTTTAGAGCAAAATCCTAATATCTGGTGCGTAATCTAGTGTCCATATTCTGTGTGTTTCTGTGACATATACTGTCCTTCATCAGAAATCAGTGTCTTTAGAGCAAAATCCTAATATCTGGGCCTTATCTAGTGTCCATATTCTGTCTGTTTCTGTGACATATAGTGTCTTGCATCAGAAAACTGTTTGTTTGGAGCAAAATCCAAAAATCTGAGTGCCTAATCTAGTGTCCATATTCTGTGTGTTTCTGTGACATAAACTGTCCTGCATCAGAAAACTGTGTCTTTAGAGCAAAAGCCTAATATCAGGGACTAATCTAGTGTCCATATTACGTGTTTTTATGTGACATATAATGTCTTTCATCAGAAAACTGTTTCTTTAGAGCAAAATCCAAAAATCTGAGCCTAATCTAGTGTCCATACTCTGTGTGTTTCTGTGACATAAACTGTCCTGCATCAGAAAACAGTCTCTTTAGAGCAAAATCCTAATATCTGGGCCTAATCTAGTGTTTATATTCTGTGTGTTTTTGTGACATATACTGTCCTGCATCAGAAAACAGTGTCTTTAGCGCAAAATCCTAATATCAGAGCCTAAATTACTGTCCATATTCTGTGTGTTTCTGTGACATATACTGTCCTGCATCAGAAAACAGTGTCTTTAGCGCAAAATCCTAATATCTGGGCCTAATCTAGTGTCCATATTCTGTGTGTTTCTGTGACATATACTGTCCTGCATCAGAAAACAGTGTCTTTAGAGGAAAATCCTAATATCTGGGCCTAGTCTAGTGTCCATATTCTGTGTGTTTCTGTGACATATACTGTCCTGCATCAGAAAACGGTGTCTTTAGCGCAAAATCCTAATATCAGAGCCTAAAATAGTGACCATATTCTGTGTGTTTCTATGACATATACTGTCTTGCATTAGAAAACAGTGTCTTTAGAGCAAAATCCTAATATCTGGGCCTAATCTAGAGTCCATATTCTGTGTGTTTCTGTGACATATATTGTCCTACATCAGAAAACAGTGTCTTTAGCGCAAAATCCTAATATCAGAGCCTAAAATAGTGTCCATATTCTGTGTGTTTCTGTTACATATATACTGTCCTGCATCAGAAAACAGTGCCTTTAGAGCAAAATATTAATATCTGGGCCTAATCTAGTGTCCATATTTCTATGTGTTTCTGTGACATATACTGTCCTACATCAGAAAACAGTGTCTTTACTGCAAAATCCTAATATCAGGGCCTAAAATAGTATCCATATTCTGTGTGTTTCTGTGATATATACTGTCCTGCATCAGAAAACAGTGTCTTTAGAGCAAAATCCTAATATCTGGGCCTAATCTAGTCTCCATATTCTGTGTGTTTCTGTGAAATATATTGTCCTGCATCAGAAAACTGTGTCTTTAGCGCATAATCCTCATATCAGGCCCTAATCTAGTGTCCATATTCTGTGTGTTTCTGTGACATATACCGTCCTGCATCAGAAAACAGTGTCTTTAGAGCAAAATCCTAATATCTGGGCCTAATCTAGTGTCCATATTATGTGTGTTTCTATGACATATAATGTCTTGCATCAGAAAACTGTTTCTTTGGAGCAAAATCCCAAAATCTGAGCCTAATCTAGTGTCCATATTGTGTGTGTTTCTGTGACATAAACTGTCCTGCATCAGAAAACTGTGTCTTTAGAGCAAAATCCTAATATCAGGGCCTAATCTAGTGTCCATATTACGTGTTTTTCTGTGACATATAATGTCTTTCATCAGAAAACTGTTTCTTTAGAGCAAAATCCAAAAATCTGAGCCTAATCTAGTGTCCATATTCTGTGTGTTTCTGTGACATATACTGTCCTGCATCAGAAAACAGTGTCTTTAGAGCAAAATCCTAATATCTGGGCCTAATGTAGTGTCCATATTCTGTCTGTTTCTGTGACATATAATGTCTTGCATCAGAAAACTGTTTCTTTAGAGCAAAATCCAAAAATCTGAGCCTAATCTAGTGTCCATATTCTGTGTGTTTCTGAGACATAAACTGTCCTCCATCAAAAAACAGTGTCTTTAGAGCAAAATCCTAATATCTGGGCCTAATCTAGTGTCCATATTCTGTGTGTTTCTGTGACATATACTGTCCTGCATCAGAAAACTGTGTCTTTAGCATATAATCCTAATATCAGGCCTAATTTAGTATCCATATTCTGCCATATTCTGTGTGCTTCTTTGACTTATATTGTCCTGCATCAGAAAACAGTGTCTTTAGAGCAAAATCCTAATATCTGGGCCTAATCTAGTGTCCATATTCTGTCTGTTTCTGTGACATATAATGTCTAGCATCAGAAAACTGTTTCTTTAGAGCAAAATCCAAAAATCTGAGACAAATCTAGTGTCCATATTCTGTGTGTTTCTGTGACATAAACTGTCCTATATCAGAAAATAGTGTCTTTAGAGCAAAATCCTAATATCTGGGCCTAATCTAGTGTCCATATTTTGTGTGTTTCTGTGACATATACTGTCCTGCATCAGAAAACAGTGTCTTTAGAGCAAAATCCTAATATCTGGGCGTAATCTAGTGTCCATATTCTGTGTGTTTCTGTGACATATACTGTCCTTCATCAGAAATCAGTGTCTTTAGAGCAAAATCCTAATATCTGGGCCTTATCTAGTGTCCATATTCTGTGTGTTTCTGTGACATATACTGTCCTGCATCAGAAAACAGTGTCTTTAGAGCCAAATCCTAATATCAAAGCCTAAAATAGTATCCATATTCTGTGTGTTTCTGTGACATATACTGTCCTGCATCAGAAAACTGTTTCTTTAGAGCAAAATCCAAAAATCTGAGCCTAATCTAGTGTCCATATTCTGTGTGTTTCTGAGACATAAACTGTCCTATATCAGAAAACAGTGTCTTTAGAGCAAAATCCTAATATCTGGGCCTAATCTAGTGTCCTTATTCTGTGTGTTTCTGTGACATATACTGTTCTACATCAGAAAACAGTGTCTTTAGAGCAAAATCCTAATATCTGGGCCTAATCTGTGTGTTTCTGTGACATATATTGTCCTGCATCAGAAAACTGTGTCTTTAGCGCATAATCCTAATATCAGGCCCTAATCTAGTGTCTATATTCTGTGTGTTTCTGTGACATATACCGTCCTGCATCAGAAAACAGTGTCTTTAGAGCAAAATCCTAATATCTGGGCCTAATCTAGTGTCCATATTATGTGTGTTTCTGTGACATAAAATGTCTTTCATCAGAAAACTGTTTCTTTGGAGCAAAATCCAAAAATCTGAGCCTAATCTAGTGTCAATATTCTGTGTGTTTCTGTGACATAAACTGTCCTGCATCAGAAAACTGTGTCTTTAGAGCAAAATCCTAATATCAGGGCCTAATCTAGTGTCCATATTATGTGTTTTTCTGTGACATATAATGTCTTTCATCAGGTAACTGTTTCTTTAGAGCAAAATCCAAAAATCTGAGCCTAATCTAGTGTCCATATTCTGTGTGTTTCTGTGACATATACTGTCCTTCATCAGAAAACAGTGTCTTTAGAGGAAAATCCTAATATCTGGGCCTAGTCTAGTGTCCATATTCTGTGTGTCTCTGTGACATATACTGTCCTGCATCAGAAAACGGTGTCTTTAGCGCAAAATCCTAATATCAGAGCCTAAAATAGTGACCATATTCTGTGTGTTTCTATGACATATACTGTCTTGCTTTAGAAAACAGTGTCTTTAGAGCAAAATCCTAATATCTGGGCCTAATCTAGTGTTTATATTCTGTGTGTTTTTGTGACATATACTGTCCTGCATCAGAAAACAGTGTCTTTAGCGCAAAATCCTAATATCAGAGCCTAAATTACTGTCCATATTCTGTGTGTTTCTGTGACATATACTGTCCTGCATCAGAAAACAGTGTCTTTAGCGCAAAATCCTAATATCTGGGCCTAATCTAGTGTCCATATTCTGTGTGTTTCTGTGACATATACTGTCCTGCATCAGAAAACAGTGTCTTTAGAGGAAAATCCTAATATCTGGGCCTAGTCTAGTGTACATATTCTGTGTGTCTCTGTGACATATACTGTCCTGCATCAGAAAACGGTGTCTTTAGCGCAAAATCCTAATATCAGAGCCTAAAATAGTGACCATATTCTGTGTGTTTCTATGACATATACTGTCTTGCATTAGAAAACAGTGTCTTTAGAGCAAAATCCTAATATCTGGGCCTAATCTAGAGTCCATATTCTGTGTGTTTCTGTGACATATATTGTCCTACATCAGAAAACAGTGTCCTTAGCGCAAAATCCCAATATCAGAGCCTAAAATAGTGTCCATATTCTGTGTGTTTCTGTTACATATATACTGTCCTGCATCAGAAAACAGTGCCTTTAGAGCAAAATATTAATATCTGGGCCTAATCTAGTGTCCATATTCTATGTGTTTCTGTGACATATACTGTCCTACATCAGAAAACAGTGTCTTTACTGCAAAATCCTAATATCAGGGCCTAAAATAGTATCCATATTCTGTGTGTTTCTGTGATATATACTGTCCTGCATCAGAAAACAGTGTCTTTAGAGCAAAATCCTAATATCTGGGCTTAATCTAGTGTCCATATTCTGTGTGTTTCTGTGACATATACTATTCTACATCAGAAAACAGTGTCTTTAGAGCAAAATCCTAATATCTGGTGCTAATCTAGTCTCCATATTCTGTGTGTTTCTGTGAAATATATTGTCCTGCATCAGAAAACTGTGTCTTTAGCGCATAATCCTCATATCAGGCCCTAATCTAGTGTCCATATTCTGTGTGTTTCTGTGACATATACCGTCCTGCATCAGAAAACAGTGTCTTTAGAGCAAAATCCTAATATCTGGGCCTAATCTAGTGTCCATATTATGTGTGTTTCTATGACATATAATGTCTTGCATCAGAAAACTGTTTCTTTGGAGCAAAATCCAAAAATCTGAGCCTAATCTAGTGTCCATATTGTGTGTGTTTCTGTGACATAAACTGTCCTGCATCAGAAAATAGTGTCTTTAGAGCAAAATCCTAATATCTGGGCCTAATCTAGTGTCCATATTTTGTGTGTTTCTGTGACATATACTGTCCTGCATCAGAAAACAGTGTCTTTAGAGCAAAATCCTAATATCTGGTGCGTAATCTAGTGTCCATATTCTGTGTGTTTCTGTGACATATACTGTCCTTCATCAGAAATCAGTGTCTTTAGAGCAAAATCCTAATATCTGGGCCTTATCTAGTGTCCATATTCTGTCTGTTTCTGTGACATATAGTGTCTTGCATCAGAAAACTGTTTGTTTGGAGCAAAATCCAAAAATCTGAGTGCCTAATCTAGTGTCCATATTCTGTGTGTTTCTGTGACATAAACTGTCCTGCATCAGAAAACTGTGTCTTTAGAGCAAAAGCCTAATATCAGGGACTAATCTAGTGTCCATATTACGTGTTTTTATGTGACATATAATGTCTTTCATCAGAAAACTGTTTCTTTAGAGCAAAATCCAAAAATCTGAGCCTAATCTAGTGTCCATACTCTGTGTGTTTCTGTGACATAAACTGTCCTGCATCAGAAAACAGTCTCTTTAGAGCAAAATCCTAATATCTGGGCCTAATCTAGTGTTTATATTCTGTGTGTTTTTGTGACATATACTGTCCTGCATCAGAAAACAGTGTCTTTAGCGCAAAATCCTAATATCAGAGCCTAAATTACTGTCCATATTCTGTGTGTTTCTGTGACATATACTGTCCTGCATCAGAAAACAGTGTCTTTAGCGCAAAATCCTAATATCTGGGCCTAATCTAGTGTCCATATTCTGTGTGTTTCTGTGACATATACTGTCCTGCATCAGAAAACAGTGTCTTTAGAGGAAAATCCTAATATCTGGGCCTAGTCTAGTGTCCATATTCTGTGTGTCTCTGTGACATATACTGTCCTGCATCAGAAAACGGTGTCTTTAGCGCAAAATCCTAATATCAGAGCCTAAAATAGTGACCATATTCTGTGTGTTTCTATGACATATACTGTCTTGCATTAGAAAACAGTGTCTTTAGAGCAAAATCCTAATATCTGGGCCTAATCTAGAGTCCATATTCTGTGTGTTTCTGTGACATATATTGTCCTACATCAGAAAACAGTCTTTAGAGCAAAATCCTAATATCTGGGCCTAATCTAGTGTCCATATTCTGTGTGTTTCTGTGACATATACCGGTCTGCTACAGAAATCAGTGTCTTTAGAGAAAAATCCTAATATCTGGGCCTAATCTAGTGTCCATATTATGTGTGTTTCAGTGACATATAATGTCTTGCATCAGAAAACTGTTTCTTTAGAGCAAAATCCAAAAATCTGAGCCTAATCTAGTGTCCATATTCTGTGTGTTTCTGTGACATAAACTGTCCTGCATCAAAAAAAACTGTGTCTTTAGAGCAAAATCCTTATATCTGGGCCTAATCTAGTGTCCATATTCTGTGTTTTTCTGTGACATATACTGTCCTGCATCAGAAAACAGTGACTTTAGAGAGAAATCCTAATATCTGGGCCTAATCTAGTGTCCATATTCTGTGTGTTTCTGTGACATATACTGTCCTGCATCAGAAAACAGTGTCTTTAGCGCAAAATCCTAATATCAGAGCCTAAAATACTGTCCATATTCTGTGTGTTTCTGAGACATAAACTGTCCTCCATCAGAAAACAGTGTCTTTAGCGCAAAATCCTAATATCTAGGCCTAATCTAGTGTCCATATTCTGTGTGTTTCTGTGACATATACTGTCCTACATCAGAAAACAGTGTCTTTAGCGCAAAATCCTAATATCAGAGCCTAAAATAGTGTCCATATTCTGTGTGTTTCTGTTACATATATACTGTCCTGCATCAGAAAACAGTGTCTTTAGAGCAGAATATTAATATCTGGGCCTAATCTAGTGTCCATATTCTATGTGTTTCTGTGACATATACTGTCCTACATCAGAAAACAGTGTCTTTAGTGCAAAATCCTAATATCAGGGCCTAAAATAGTATCCATATTCTGTGTGTTTCTGTGACATATACCGTCCTGCATCAGAAAACAGTGTCTTTAGAGCAAAATCCTAATATCTGGGCTTAATCTAGTGTCCATATTCTGTGTGTTTCTGTGACATATACTGTCCTACATCAGAAAACAGTGTCTTTCGAGCAAAATCCTAATATCTGGGCCTAATCTAGTCTCCATATTCTGTGTGTTTCTGTGACATATATTGTCCTGTATCAGAAAACTGTGTCTTTAGCGCATAATCCTAATTTCAGGCCCTAATCTAGTGTCCATATTCTGTGTGTTTCTGTGACATATACCGTCCTGCATCAGAAAACAGTGTCTTTAAAGCAAAATCCTAATATCTGGGCCTAATCTAGTGTCCATATTATGTGTGTTTCTGTGACATATAATGTCTTTCATCAGAAAACTGTTTCTTTAGAGCAAAATCCAAAAATCTGAGCCTAATCTAGTGTCCATACTCTGTGTGTTTCTGTGACATAAACTGTCCTGCATCAGAAAACAGTCTCTTTAGAGCAAAATCCTAATATCTGGGCCTAATCTAGTGTTTATATTCTGTGTGTTTTTGTGACATATACTGTCCTGCATCAGAAAACAGTGTCTTTAGCGCAAAATCCTAATATCAGAGCCTAAATTACTGTCCATATTCTGTGTGTTTCTGTGACATATACTGTCCTGCATCAGAAAACAGTGTCTTTAGCGCAAAATCCTAATATCTGGGCCTAATCTAGTGTCCATATTCTGTGTGTTTCTGTGACATATACTGTCCTGCATCAGAAAACAGTGTCTTTAGAGGAAAATCCTAATATCTGGGCCTAGTCTAGTGTCCATATTCTGTGTGTCTCTGTGACATATACTGTCCTGCATCAGAAAACGGTGTCTTTAGCGCAAAATCCTAATATCAGAGCCTAAAATAGTGACCATATTCTGTGTGTTTCTATGACATATACTGTCTTGCATTAGAAAACAGTGTCTTTAGAGCAAAATCCTAATATCTGGGCCTAATCTAGAGTCCATATTCTGTGTGTTTCTGTGACATATATTGTCCTACATCAGAAAACAGTGTCTTTAGCGCAAAATCCTAATATCAGAGCCTAAAATAGTGTCCATATTCTGTGTGTTTCTGTTACATATATACTGTCCTGCATCAGAAAACAGTGCCTTTAGAGCAAAATATTAATATCTGGGCCTAATCTAGTGTCCATATTCTATGTGTTTCTGTGACATATACTGTCCTACATCAGAAAACAGTGTCTTTACTGCAAAATCCTAATATCAGGGCCTAAAATAGTATCCATATTCTGTGTGTTTCTGTGTTATATACTGTCCTGCATCAGAAAACAGAGTCTTTAGAGCAAAATCCTAATATCTGGGCTTAATCTAGTGTCCATATTCTGTGTGTTTCTGTGACATATACTGTTCTACATCAGAAAACAGTGTCTTTAGAGCAAAATCCTAATATCTGGGCCTAATCTAGTCTCCATATTCTGTGTGTTTCTGTGAAATATATTGTCCTGCATCAGAAAACTGTGTCTTTAGCGCATAATCCTCATATCAGGCCCTAATCTAGTGTCCATATTCTGTGTGTTTCTGTGACATATACCGTCCTGCATCAGAAAACAGTGTCTTTAGAGCAAAATCCAAAAATCTGAGCCTAATCTAGTGTCCATATTGTGTGTGTTTCTGTGACATAAACTGTCCTGCATCAGAAAACTGTGTCTTTAGAGCAAAATCCTAATATCAGGGCCTAATCTAGTGTCCATATTACGTGTTTTTCTGTAACATATAATGTCTTTCATCAACAAACTGTTTCTTTAGAGCAAAATCCAAAAATCTGAGCCTAATCTAGTGTCCATATTCTGTGTGTTTCTATGACATAAACTGTCCTGCATCAGAAAACTGTTTCTTTAGAGCAAAATCCAAAAATCTGAGCCTAATCTAGTGTCCATATTCTGTGTGTTTCTGAGACATAAACTGTCCTCCATCAAAAAACAGTGTCTTTAGAGCAAAATCCTAATATCTGGGCCTAATCTAGTGTCCATATTCTGTGTGTTTCTGTGACATATACTGTCCTGCATCAGAAAACAGTGTCTTTAGCATATAATCCTAATATCAGGCCTAATTTAGTATCCATATTCTGCCATATTCTGTGTGCTTCTTTGACTTATATTGTCCTGCATCAGAAAACAGTGTCTTTAGAGCAAAATCCTAATATCTGGGCCTAATCTAGTGTCCATATTCTGTCTGTTTCTGTGACATATAATGTCTAGCATCAGAAAACTGTTTCTTTAGAGCAAAATCCAAAAATCTGAGACATATCTAGTGTCCATATTCTGTGTGTTTCTGTGACATAAACTGTCCTACATCAGAAAATAGTGTCTTTAGAGCAAAATCCTAATATCTGGGCCTAATCTAGTGTCCATATTTTGTGTGTTTCTGTGACATATACTGTCCTGCATCAGAAAACAGTGTCTTTAGAGCAAAATCCTAATATCTGGTGCGTAATCTAGTGTCCATATTCTGTGTGTTTCTGTGACATATACTGTCCTTCATCAGAAATCAGTGTCTTTAGAGCAAAATCCTAATATCTGGGCCTTATCTAGTGTCCATATTCTGTCTGTTTCTGTGACATATAGTGTCTTGCATCAGAAAACTGTTTGTTTGGAGCAAAATCCAAAAATCTGAGTGCCTAATCTAGTGTCCATATTCTGTGTGTTTCTGTGACATAAACTGTCCTGCATCAGAAAACTGTGTCTTTAGAGCAAAAGCCTAATATCAGGGACTAATCTAGTGTCCATATTACGTGTTTTTATGTGACATATAATGTCTTTCATCAGAAAACTGTTTCTTTAGAGCAAAATCCAAAAATCTGAGCCTAATCTAGTGTCCATACTCTGTGTGTTTCTGTGACATAAACTGTCCTGCATCAGAAAACAGTCTCTTTAGAGCAAAATCCTAATATCTGGGCCTAATCTAGTGTTTATATTCTGTGTGTTTTTGTGACATATACTGTCCTGCATCAGAAAACAGTGTCTTTAGCGCAAAATCCTAATATCAGAGCCTAAATTACTGTCCATATTCTGTGTGTTTCTGTGACATATACTGTCCTGCATCAGAAAACAGTGTCTTTAGCGCAAAATCCTAATATCTGGGCCTAATCTAGTGTCCATATTCTGTGTGTTTCTGTGACATATACTGTCCTGCATCAGAAAACAGTGTCTTTAGAGGAAAATCCTAATATCTGGGCCTAGTCTAGTGTCCATATTCTGTGTGTCTCTGTGACATATACTGTCCTGCATCAGAAAACGGTGTCTTTAGCGCAAAATCCTAATATCAGAGCCTAAAATAGTGACCATATTCTGTGTGTTTCTATGACATATACTGTCTTGCATTAGAAAACAGTGTCTTTAGAGCAAAATCCTAATATCTGGGCCTAATCTAGAGTCCATATTCTGTGTGTTTCTGTGACATATATTGTCCTACATCAGAAAACAGTGTCTTTAGCGCAAAATCCTAATATCAGAGCCTAAAATAGTGTCCATATTCTGTGTGTTTCTGTTACATATATACTGTCCTGCATCAGAAAACAGTGCCTTTAGAGCAAAATATTAATATCTGGGCCTAATCTAGTGTCCATATTTCTATGTGTTTCTGTGACATATACTGTCCTACATCAGAAAACAGTGTCTTTACTGCAAAATCCTAATATCAGGGCCTAAAATAGTATCCATATTCTGTGTGTTTCTGTGATATATACTGTCCTGCATCAGAAAACAGTGTCTTTAGAGCAAAATCCTAATATCTGGGCCTAATCTAGTCTCCATATTCTGTGTGTTTCTGTGAAATATATTGTCCTGCATCAGAAAACTGTGTCTTTAGCGCATAATCCTCATATCAGGCCCTAATCTAGTGTCCATATTCTGTGTGTTTCTGTGACATATACCGTCCTGCATCAGAAAACAGTGTCTTTAGAGCAAAATCCTAATATCTGGGCCTAATCTAGTGTCCATATTATGTGTGTTTCTATGACATATAATGTCTTGCATCAGAAAACTGTTTCTTTGGAGCAAAATCCCAAAATCTGAGCCTAATCTAGTGTCCATATTGTGTGTGTTTCTGTGACATAAACTGTCCTGCATCAGAAAACTGTGTCTTTAGAGCAAAATCCTAATATCAGGGCCTAATCTAGTGTCCATATTACGTGTTTTTCTGTGACATATAATGTCTTTCATCAGAAAACTGTTTCTTTAGAGCAAAATCCAAAAATCTGAGCCTAATCTAGTGTCCATATTCTGTGTGTTTCTATGACATAAACTGTCCTGCATCAGAAAACAGTCTCTTTAGAGCAAAATCCTAATATCTGGGCCTAATGTAGTGTCCATATTCTGTCTGTTTCTGTGACATATAATGTCTTGCATCAGAAAACTGTTTCTTTAGAGCAAAATCCAAAAATCTGAGCCTAATCTAGTGTCCATATTCTGTGTGTTTCTGAGACATAAACTGTCCTCCATCAAAAAACAGTGTCTTTAGAGCAAAATCCTAATATCTGGGCCTAATCTAGTGTCCATATTCTGTGTGTTTCTGTGACATATACTGTCCTGCATCAGAAAACTGTGTCTTTAGCATATAATCCTAATATCAGGCCTAATTTAGTATCCATATTCTGCCATATTCTGTGTGCTTCTTTGACTTATATTGTCCTGCATCAGAAAACAGTGTCTTTAGAGCAAAATCCTAATATCTGGGCCTAATCTAGTGTCCATATTCTGTCTGTTTCTGTGACATATAATGTCTAGCATCAGAAAACTGTTTCTTTAGAGCAAAATCCAAAAATCTGAGACAAATCTAGTGTCCATATTCTGTGTGTTTCTGTGACATAAACTGTCCTATATCAGAAAATAGTGTCTTTAGAGCAAAATCCTAATATCTGGGCCTAATCTAGTGTCCATATTTTGTGTGTTTCTGTGACATATACTGTCCTGCATCAGAAAACAGTGTCTTTAGAGCAAAATCCTAATATCTGGGCGTAATCTAGTGTCCATATTCTGTGTGTTTCTGTGACATATACTGTCCTTCATCAGAAATCAGTGTCTTTAGAGCAAAATCCTAATATCTGGGCCTTATCTAGTGTCCATATTCTGTGTGTTTCTGTGACATATACTGTCCTGCATCAGAAAACAGTGTCTTTAGAGCCAAATCCTAATATCAAAGCCTAAAATAGTATCCATATTCTGTGTGTTTCTGTGACATATACTGTCCTGCATCAGAAAACTGTTTCTTTAGAGCAAAATCCAAAAATCTGAGCCTAATCTAGTGTCCATATTCTGTGTGTTTCTGAGACATAAACTGTCCTATATCAGAAAACAGTGTCTTTAGAGCAAAATCCTAATATCTGGGCCTAATCTAGTGTCCTTATTCTGTGTGTTTCTGTGACATATACTGTTCTACATCAGAAAACAGTGTCTTTAGAGCAAAATCCTAATATCTGGGCCTAATCTGTGTGTTTCTGTGACATATATTGTCCTGCATCAGAAAACTGTGTCTTTAGCGCATAATCCTAATATCAGGCCCTAATCTAGTGTCCATATTCTGTGTGTTTCTGTGACATAAACCGTCCTGCATCAGAAAACAGTGTCTTTAGAGCAAAATCCTAATATCTGGGCCTAATCTAGTGTCCATATTATGTGTGTTTCTGTGACATAAAATGTCTTTCATCAGAAAACTGTTTCTTTGGAGCAAAATCCAAAAATCTGAGCCTAATCTAGTGTCAATATTCTGTGTGTTTCTGTGACATAAACTGTCCTGCATCAGAAAACTGTGTCTTTAGAGCAAAATCCTAATATCAGGGCCTAATCTAGTGTCCATATTATGTGTTTTTCTGTGACATATAATGTCTTTCATCAGGTAACTGTTTCTTTAGAGCAAAATCCAAAAATCTGAGCCTAATCTAGTGTCCATATTCTGTGTGTTTCTGTGACATATACTGTCCTTCATCAGAAAACAGTGTCTTTAGAGGAAAATCCTAATATCTGGGCCTAGTCTAGTGTCCATATTCTGTGTGTCTCTGTGACATATACTGTCCTGCATCAGAAAACGGTGTCTTTAGCGCAAAATCCTAATATCAGAGCCTAAAATAGTGACCATATTCTGTGTGTTTCTATGACATATACTGTCTTGCTTTAGAAAACAGTGTCTTTAGAGCAAAATCCTAATATCTGGGCCTAATCTAGTGTTTATATTCTGTGTGTTTTTGTGACATATACTGTCCTGCATCAGAAAACAGTGTCTTTAGCGCAAAATCCTAATATCAGAGCCTAAATTACTGTCCATATTCTGTGTGTTTCTGTGACATATACTGTCCTGCATCAGAAAACAGTGTCTTTAGCGCAAAATCCTAATATCTGGGCCTAATCTAGTGTCCATATTCTGTGTGTTTCTGTGACATATACTGTCCTGCATCAGAAAACAGTGTCTTTAGAGGAAAATCCTAATATCTGGGCCTAGTCTAGTGTACATATTCTGTGTGTCTCTGTGACATATACTGTCCTGCATCAGAAAACGGTGTCTTTAGCGCAAAATCCTAATATCAGAGCCTAAAATAGTGACCATATTCTGTGTGTTTCTATGACATATACTGTCTTGCATTAGAAAACAGTGTCTTTAGAGCAAAATCCTAATATCTGGGCCTAATCTAGAGTCCATATTCTGTGTGTTTCTGTGACATATATTGTCCTACATCAGAAAACAGTGTCCTTAGCGCAAAATCCCAATATCAGAGCCTAAAATAGTGTCCATATTCTGTGTGTTTCTGTTACATATATACTGTCCTGCATCAGAAAACAGTGCCTTTAGAGCAAAATATTAATATCTGGGCCTAATCTAGTGTCCATATTCTATGTGTTTCTGTGACATATACTGTCCTACATCAGAAAACAGTGTCTTTACTGCAAAATCCTAATATCAGGGCCTAAAATAGTATCCATATTCTGTGTGTTTCTGTGATATATACTGTCCTGCATCAGAAAACAGTGTCTTTAGAGCAAAATCCTAATATCTGGGCTTAATCTAGTGTCCATATTCTGTGTGTTTCTGTGACATATACTATTCTACATCAGAAAACAGTGTCTTTAGAGCAAAATCCTAATATCTGGTGCTAATCTAGTCTCCATATTCTGTGTGTTTCTGTGAAATATATTGTCCTGCATCAGAAAACTGTGTCTTTAGCGCATAATCCTCATATCAGGCCCTAATCTAGTGTCCATATTCTGTGTGTTTCTGTGACATATACCGTCCTGCATCAGAAAACAGTGTCTTTAGAGCAAAATCCTAATATCTGGGCCTAATCTAGTGTCCATATTATGTGTGTTTCTATGACATATAATGTCTTGCATCAGAAAACTGTTTCTTTGGAGCAAAATCCAAAAATCTGAGCCTAATCTAGTGTCCATATTGTGTGTGTTTCTGTGACATAAACTGTCCTGCATCAGAAAATAGTGTCTTTAGAGCAAAATCCTAATATCTGGGCCTAATCTAGTGTCCATATTTTGTGTGTTTCTGTGACATATACTGTCCTGCATCAGAAAACAGTGTCTTTAGAGCAAAATCCTAATATCTGGTGCGTAATCTAGTGTCCATATTCTGTGTGTTTCTGTGACATATACTGTCCTTCATCAGAAATCAGTGTCTTTAGAGCAAAATCCTAATATCTGGGCCTTATCTAGTGTCCATATTCTGTCTGTTTCTGTGACATATAGTGTCTTGCATCAGAAAACTGTTTGTTTGGAGCAAAATCCAAAAATCTGAGTGCCTAATCTAGTGTCCATATTCTGTGTGTTTCTGTGACATAAACTGTCCTGCATCAGAAAACTGTGTCTTTAGAGCAAAAGCCTAATATCAGGGACTAATCTAGTGTCCATATTACGTGTTTTTATGTGACATATAATGTCTTTCATCAGAAAACTGTTTCTTTAGAGCAAAATCCAAAAATCTGAGCCTAATCTAGTGTCCATACTCTGTGTGTTTCTGTGACATAAACTGTCCTGCATCAGAAAACAGTCTCTTTAGAGCAAAATCCTAATATCTGGGCCTAATCTAGTGTTTATATTCTGTGTGTTTTTGTGACATATACTGTCCTGCATCAGAAAACAGTGTCTTTAGCGCAAAATCCTAATATCAGAGCCTAAATTACTGTCCATATTCTGTGTGTTTCTGTGACATATACTGTCCTGCATCAGAAAACAGTGTCTTTAGCGCAAAATCCTAATATCTGGGCCTAATCTAGTGTCCATATTCTGTGTGTTTCTGTGACATATACTGTCCTGCATCAGAAAACAGTGTCTTTAGAGGAAAATCCTAATATCTGGGCCTAGTCTAGTGTCCATATTCTGTGTGTCTCTGTGACATATACTGTCCTGCATCAGAAAACGGTGTCTTTAGCGCAAAATCCTAATATCAGAGCCTAAAATAGTGACCATATTCTGTGTGTTTCTATGACATATACTGTCTTGCATTAGAAAACAGTGTCTTTAGAGCAAAATCCTAATATCTGGGCCTAATCTAGAGTCCATATTCTGTGTGTTTCTGTGACATATATTGTCCTACATCAGAAAACAGTGTCTTTAGCGCAAAATCCTAATATCAGAGCCTAAAATAGTGTCCATATTCTGTGTGTTTCTGTTACATATATACTGTCCTGCATCAGAAAACAGTGCCTTTAGAGCAAAATATTAATATCTGGGCCTAATCTAGTGTCCATATTTCTATGTGTTTCTGTGACATATACTGTCCTACATCAGAAAACAGTGTCTTTACTGCAAAATCCTAATATCAGGGCCTAAAATAGTATCCATATTCTGTGTGTTTCTGTGATATATACTGTCCTGCATCAGAAAACAGTGTCTTTAGAGCAAAATCCTAATATCTGGGCCTAATCTAGTCTCCATATTCTGTGTGTTTCTGTGAAATATATTGTCCTGCATCAGAAAACTGTGTCTTTAGCGCATAATCCTCATATCAGGCCCTAATCTAGTGTCCATATTCTGTGTGTTTCTGTGACATATACCGTCCTGCATCAGAAAACAGTGTCTTTAGAGCAAAATCCTAATATCTGGGCCTAATCTAGTGTCCATATTATGTGTGTTTCTATGACATATAATGTCTTGCATCAGAAAACTGTTTCTTTGGAGCAAAATCCCAAAATCTGAGCCTAATCTAGTGTCCATATTGTGTGTGTTTCTGTGACATAAACTGTCCTGCATCAGAAAACTGTGTCTTTAGAGCAAAATCCTAATATCAGGGCCTAATCTAGTGTCCATATTACGTGTTTTTCTGTGACATATAATGTCTTTCATCAGAAAACTGTTTCTTTAGAGCAAAATCCAAAAATCTGAGCCTAATCTAGTGTCCATATTCTGTGT
This sequence comes from Bufo bufo, assembly GCF_905171765.1. Taxonomy (NCBI): domain Eukaryota; kingdom Metazoa; phylum Chordata; class Amphibia; order Anura; family Bufonidae; genus Bufo; species Bufo bufo. Next base: position 25,793 of record NW_024400198.1, read on the forward strand.
GTTTCTATGACATAAACTGTCCTGCATCAGAAAACAGTCTCTTTAGAGCAAAATCCTAATATCTGGGCCTAATGTAGTGTCCATATTCTGTCTGTTTCTGTGACATATAATGTCTTGCATCAGAAAACTGTTTCTTTAGAGCAAAATCCAAAAATCTGAGCCTAATCTAGTGTCCATATTCTGTGTGTTTCTGAGACATAAACTGTCCTCCATCAAAAAACAGTGTCTTTAGAGCAAAATCCTAATATCTGGGCCTAATCTAGTGTCCATATTCTGTGTGTTTCTGTGACATATACTGTCCTGCATCAGAAAACTGTGTCTTTAGCATATAATCTAATATCAGGCCTAATTTAGTATCCATATTCTGCCATATTCTGTGTGCTTCTTTGACTTATATTGTCCTGCATCAGAAAAACAGTGTCTTTAGAGCAAAATCCTAATATCTGGGCCTAATCTAGTGTCCATATTCTGTCTGTTTCTGTGACATATAATGTCTAGCATCAGAAAACTGTTTCTTTAGAGCAAAATCCAAAAATCTGAGACAAATCTAGTGTCCATATTCTGTGTGTTTCTGTGACATAAACTGTCCTATATCAGAAAATAGTGTCTTTAGAGCAAAATCCTAATATCTGGGCCTAATCTAGTGTCCATATTTTGTGTGTTTCTGTGACATATACTGTCCTGCATCTGAAAACAGTGTCTTTAGAGCAAAATCCTTAATATCTGGGCGTAATCTAGTGTCCATATTCTGTGTGTTTCTGTGACATATACTGTCCTTCATCAGAAATCAGTGTCTTTAGAGCAAAATCCTAATATCTGGGCCTTATCTAGTGTCCATATTCTGTGTGTTTCTGTGACATATACTGTCCTGCATCAGAAAACAGTGTCTTTAGAGCAAATCCTAATATCAAAGCCTAAAATAGTATCCATATTCTGTGTGTTTCTGTGACATATACTGTCCTGCATCAGAAACTGTTTCTTTAGAGCAAAATCCAAAATCTGAGCCTAATCTAGTGTCCATATTCTGTGTGTTTCTGAGACATAAACTGTCCTATATCAGAAAACAGTGTCTTTAGAGCAAAATCCTAATATCTGGGCCTAATCTAGTCCTTATCTGTTGTTTCTGTGACATATACTGTTCTACATCAGAAAACAGTGTCTTTAGAGCAAAATCCTAATATCTGGGCCTAATCTGTGTGTTTCTGTGACATATATTGTCCTGCATCAGAAAACTGTGTCTTTAGCGCATAATCCTAATATCAGGCCCTAATCTAGTGTCTATATTCTGTGTGTTTCTGTGACATATACCGTCCTGCATCAGAAAACAGTGTCTTTAGAGCAAAATCCTAATATCTGGGCCTAATCTAGTGTCTATTATGTGTGTTTCTGTGACATAAAATGTCTTTCATCAGAAAACTGTTTCTTTGGAGCAAAATCCAAAAATCTGAGCTAATCTAGTGTCAATATTCTGTGTGTTTCTGTGACATAAACTGTCCTGCATCAGAAAACTGTGTCTTTAGAGCAAAATCCTAATATCAGGGCCTAATCTAGTGTCCATATTATGTGTTTTTCTGTGACATATAATGTCTTTCATCAGGTAACTGTTTCTTTAGAGCAAAATCCAAAAATCTGAGCCTAATCTAGTGTCCATATTCTGTGTGTTTCTGTGACATATACTGTCCTCATCAGAAAACAGTGTCTTTAGAGGAAAATCCTAATATCTGGCCTAGTCTAGTGTCCATATTCTGTGTGTCTCTGTGACATATACTGTCCTGCATCAGAAAACGGTGTCTTTAGCGCAAAATCCTAATATCAGAGCCTAAAATAGTGACCATATTCTGTGTGTTTCTATGACATATACTGTCTTGCTTTAGAAAACAGTGTCTTTAGAGCAAAATCCTAATATCTGGGCCTAATCTAGTGTTTATATTCTGTGTGTTTTTGTGACATATACTGTCCTGCATCAGAAAACAGTGTCTTTAGCGCAAAATCCTAATATCTGGGCCTAATCTAGTGTCCATATTCTGTGTGTTTCTGTGACATATACTGTCCTGCATCAGAAAACAGTGTCTTTAGAGCAAAATCCTAATATCTGGGCCTAGTCTAGTGTACATATTCTGTGTGTTTCTGTGACATATACTGTCCGCATCAGAAAACGTGTCTTTAGCGCAAAATCCTAATATCAGAGCCTAAATAGTGACCATATTCTGTGTGTTTCTATGACATATACTGTCTTGCATTAGAAAACAGTGTCTTTAGAGCAAAATCCTAATATCTGGGCCTAATCTAGAGTCCATATTCTGTGTGTTTCTGTGACATATATTGTCCTACATCAAAAACAGTGTCCTTAGAGCAAAATCCCAATATCAGAGCCTAATAGTGTCCATATTCTGTGTGTTTCTGTACATATATACTGTCCTGCATCAGAAAACAGTGCCTTTAGAGCAAAATTAATATCTGGGCCTAATCTAGTGTCCATATTCTATGTGTTTCTGTGACATATACTGTCCTAGCATCAGAAAACAGTGTCTTTACTGCAAAATCCTAATATCAGGGCCTAAAATAGTATCCATATTCTGTGTGTTTCTGTGATATATACTGTCCTGCATCAGAAAACAGTGTCTTTAGAGCAAAATCCTAATATCTGGGCTTAATCTAGTGTCCATATTCTGTGTGTTTCTGTGACATATACTATTCCTACATCAGAAAACAGTGTCTTTAGAGCAAATTCCTAATATCTGGCTAATCTAGTCTCCATATTCTGTGTGTTTCTGTGAAATATATTGTCCTGCATCAGAAAACTGTCTTTAGCGCATAATCCTCATATCAGGCCCTAATCTAGTGTCCATATTCTGTGTGTTTCTGTGACATATACCGTCCTGCATCAGAAAACAGTGTCTTTAGAGCAAAATCCTAATATCTGGGCCTAATCTAGTGTCCATATTATGTGTGTTTCTATGACATATAATGTCTTGCATCAGAAAACTGTTTCTTTGGAGCAAAATCCAAATCTGAGCCTAATCTAGTGTCCATATTGTGTGTGTTTCTGTGACATAAATGTCCTGCATCAGAAAACAGTCTCTTTAGAGCAAAATCCTAATATCTGGGCCTAATCTAGTGTCCATATTCTGTCTGTTTCTGGACATAAACTGTCTTGCATCAGAAAACTGTTTCTTTAGAGCAAAATCCAAAATCTGAGCCTAATCTAGTGTCCATATTCTGTGTGTTTCTGAGACATAAACTGTCCTCCATCAAAAACAGTGTCTTTAGAGCAAAATCCTAATATCTGGGCCTAATCTAGTGTTCATATTCTGTGTGTTTCTGTGACATATACTGTCCTGCATCAGAAAACTGTGTCTTTAGCATAAATCCTAATATCAGGCCTAATTTAGTATCCATATTCTGCCATTCTGTGTGCTTCTTTGACTTATATTGTCCTGCATCAGAAAACAGTGTCTTTAGAGCAAAATCCTAATATCTGGGCCTAATCTAGTGTCCATATTCTGTCTGTTTCTGTGACATATAATGTCCTAGCATCAGAAAACTGTTTCTTTAGAGCAAAATCCAAAATCTGAGACAAATCTAGTGTCCATATTCTGTGTGTTTCTGTGACATAAACTGTCCTACATCAGAAAATAGTGTCTTTAGAGCAAAATCCTAAATCTGGGCCTAATCTAGTGTCCATATTTGTGTGTTTCTGTGACATATACTGTCCTGCATCAGAAAACAGTGTCTTTAGAGCAAAATCCTAATATCTGGGCGTAATCTAGTGTCCATATTCTGTGTGTTTCTGTGACATATACTGTCCTTCATCAGAAATCAGTGTCTTTAGAGCAAAATCCTAATATCTGGACCTTATCTAGTGTCCATATTCTGTGTGTTTCTGTGACATATACTGTCCTGCATCAGAAAACAGTGTCTTTAGAGCAAAATCCTAATATCAAAGCCTAAAATAGTATCCATATTCTGTGTGTTTCTGTGACATATACTGTCCTGCATCAGAAAACTGTTTCTTTAGAGCAAAATCCAAAAATCTGAGCCTAATCTAGTGTCCATATTCTGTGTGTTTCTGAGACATAAACTGTCCTATATCAGAAAACAGTGTCTTTAGAGCAAAATCCTAATATCTGGGCCTAATCTAGTGTCCTATTCTGTGTGTTTCTGTGACATATACTGTTCTACATCAGAAAACAGTGTCTTTAGAGCAAAATCCTAATATCTGGGCCTAATCTAGTCTCCATATTCTGTGTGTTTCTGTGACATATATTGTCCTGCATCAGAAAACTGTGTCTTTAGCGCAATCCTAATATCAGGCCTAATCTAGTGTCTATATTCTGTGTGTTTCTGTGACATATACCGTCCTGCATCAGAAAACAGTGTCTTTAGAGCAAAATCCTAATATCTGGGCCTAATCTAGTGTCCATATTATGTGTGTTTCTGTGACATAAAATGTCTTGCATCAGAAAACTGTTTCTTTGAGCAAAATCCAAAATCTGAGCCTAATCTAGTGTCCATATTCTGTGTGTTTCTGTGACATAAACTGTCCTGCATCAGAAAACTGTGTCTTTAGAGCAAAATCCTAATATCTGGGCCTAATCTAGTGTCCATATTACGTGTTTTCTGTGACATATAATGTCTTTCATCAGGTAACTGTTTCTTTAGAGCAAAATCCAAAAATCTGAGTGCCTAATCTAGTGTCCATATTCTGTGTGTTTCTGTGACATAAACTGTCCTGCATCAGAAAACAGTCTCTTTAGAGCAAAATCCTAATATCTGGGCCTAATCTAGTGTCCATATTCTGTCTGTTTCTGTGACATATAATGTCCTTACATCAGAAAACTGTTTCTTTAGAGCAAAATACAAAAATCTGAGCCTAATCTAGGGTCCATATTCTGTGTGTTTCTGAGACATAACTGTCCTCATCAGAAAACAGTGTCTTTAGAGCAAAATCCTAATATCTGGGCCTAATGTAGTGTCCATATTCTGTGTGTTTCTGACGTATACTGTCCTGCATCAGAAAACAGTGTCTTTAGCAATAATCCTAATATCAGGGCCTAATTTAGTGTCCATATTCTGCCATTTTCTGTGTGCTTCTTTGACATTATATTGTCCTGCATCAGAAAACAGTGTCTTTAGAGCAAAATCCTAATATCTGGGCCTAATCTAGTGTCCATATTCTGTGTGTTTCTGTGACATTTTCTGTCCTCCATCAAAAAACAATGTCTTTAGAGCAAAATCCTAATATCTGGGCCTAATCTAGTGTCCATATTCTGTCTATTTCTGTGACATATAATGTCTAGCATCAGAAAACTGTTTCTTTAGAGCAAAATCCAAAAATCTGAGACAAATCTAGTGTCCATATTCTGTGTGTTTCTGTGACATAAACTGTCCTACATCAGAAAACAGTGTCTTTAGAGCAAAATCCTAATATCTGGGCCTAATCTAGTGTCCATATTTTGTGTGTTTCTGTGACATATACTGTCCTACATCAGAAAAAAGTGTCTTTTGAGCAAAATCCTAACATCTGGGCGTAATCTAGTGTACATATTCTTGTGTTTCTGTGACATATACTGTCCTGCATCAGAAAACAGTGTCTTTAGAGCAAAATCCTAATATCTGGGCCTTATCTAGTGTCCATATTCTGTGTGTTTCTGTGACATATACTGTCCTGCATCAGAAAACTGTGTCTTTAGCGCAAAATCCTAATATCAGAGCCTAAAATAGTATCCATATTCTGTGTGTTTCTGTGACATATACTGTCCTGCATCAGAAAACTGTTTCTTTAGAGCAAAATCCAAAATCTGAGCCTAATCTAGTGTCCATATTCTGTGTGTTTCTGAGACATAAACTGTCCTACATCAGAAAACAGTGTCTTTAGAGCAAAATCCTAATATCTGGTCCTAACTAGTGTCCATATTCTGTGTGTTTCTGTGACATATACTGTTCACATCAGAAAACAGTGTCTTTAGAGCAAAATACTAATATCTGGGCCTAATCTAGTCTCCATATTCTGTGTGTTTCTGTGACATATAATGTCTTGCATCAGAAAACTGTTTCTTTAGAGCAAAATCCAAAAATCTGAGCCTAATCTAGTGTCCATATTCTGTGTGTTTCTGAGACATAAACTGTCCTCCTTCATAAAACAGTGTCTTTAGAGCAAAATCCTAATATCTGGGCCTAAAGTGTCCATATTCCGTGTGTTTCTGTGACATATACTGTCCTGCATCAGAAAACAGTGTCTTTAGAGCAAAATCCTAATATCTGGGCCTTATTAGTGTCCATATTCTGTGTGTTTCTGTGACATATACTGTCCTGCATCAAAAACTGTGTCTTTAGCAATAATCCTAATATCAGGGCCTAATTTAGTGTCCATATTCTGCCATATTCTGTGTGCTTCTTTGATTTATATTGTCCTGCATCAGAAAACAGTGTCTTTAGAGCAAAATCCTAATATCTGGGCCTTATCTAGTGTCCATATTCTGTGTGTTTCTGTGACATATACTGTCCTGCATCAGAAAACAGTGTCTTTAGCGCAAAATCCTAATATCAAAGCCTAAAATAGTATCCATATTCTGTGTGTTTCTGTGACATATACTGTCCTGCATCAGAAAACTGTTTCTTTTGAGCAAAATCCAAAATCTGAGCCTAATCTAGTGTCCATATTCTGTGTGTTTCTGAGACATAAACTGTCCTACATGAGAAAACAGTGTCTTTAGAGCAAAATCTAATATCTGGCCTAACTAAGTGTCCATATTCTGTGTGTTTCTGTGACATATACTGTTCTACATCAGAAAACAGTGTCTTTAGAGCAAAATTCTAATATCTGGGCTTAATCTAGTGTCCATATTCTGTGTGTTTCTGTGACATATACTGTTCTACATTAGAAAACAGTGTCTTTAGAGCAAAATCCTAATATCTGGGCCTAATCTAGTCTCCATATTCTGTGTGTTTCTGTGACATATATTGTCCTGCATCAGAAAACTGTGTCTTTAGCGTATAATCCTAATATCAGGCCCTAATCTAGTGTCCATATTCTGTCTGTTTCTGTGACATATAATGTCTTGCATCAGAAAACTGTTTCTTTAGAGCAAAATCCAAAAATCTGAGCCTAATCTAGTGTTCATATTCTGTGTGTTTCTGAGACATAAACTGTCCTCCTTCATAAAACAGTGTCTTTAGAGCAAAATCATAATATCTGGGCGTAATGTAGTGTCCATATTCCGTGTGTTTCTATGACATATACTGTCCTGCATCAGAAAACAGTGTCTTTAGAGCAAATCCTAATATCTGGGCCTTATCTAGTGTCCATATTTTGTGTGTTTCTGTGACATATACTGTCCTGCATCAAAAACTGTGTCTTTAGCATATAATCCTAATATCAGGGCCTAATTTAGTGTCCATATTCTGCATATTCTGTGTGCTTCTTTGACTTATATTGTCCTGCATCAGAAAACAGTGTCTTTAGAGCAAAATCCTAATATTTGGGCCTAATCTAGTGTCCATATTCTGTGTGTTTCTGTGACATATACTGTTCTACATCAGAAAACAGTGTCTTTAGAGCAAAATCCTAATATTTGGGCCTAATCTAGTCTCCATATTCTGTGTGTTTCTGTGACATATATTGTCCTGCATCAGAAAACTGTGTATTTAGCGCATAATCCTAATATCAGGACCTAATCTAGTGTCTATATTCTGTGTGTTTCTGTGACATATACCGTCCTGCATCAGAAAACAGTGTCTTTAGAGCAAAATCCTAATATCTGGCCTAATCTAGTGTTTATATTATGTGTGTTTCTGTGACATATAATGTCTTGCATCAGAAAACTGTTTCTTTGAGCAAAATCCAAAAATCTGAGCCTAATCTAGTGTCCATATTCTGTGTGTTTCTGTGACATAAACTGTCCTGCATCAGAAAACTGTGTCTTTAGAGCAAAATCCTAATATCAGGGCCTAATCTAGTGTCCATATTACGTGTTTTTCTGTGACATATAATGTCTTTCATCAGAAAATTGTTTCTTTTGGGCAAAATCCAAAATCTGAGCCTAATCTAGTGTCCATATTCTGGGTGTTTCTGTGACATAAACTGTCCTGCATCAGAAAACAGTCTCTTTAGAGCAAAATCCTAATATCTGGGCCTAATGTAGTGTCCATATTCTGTCTGTTTCTGTGACATATAATGTCTTGCATCAGAAAACTGTTTCTTTAGAGCAAAATCCAAAAATCTGAGCCTAATCTAGTGTCCATATTCTGTGTGTTTCTGAGACATAAACTATCCTCCATCAGAAAACAGTGTCTTTAGAGCAAAATCCTAATATCTGGGCCTAATCTAGTGTCCATATTCTGTGTGTTTCTGTGACATATACTGTCCTGCATCAGAAAACTGTGTCTTTAGCATATAATCCTAATATCAGGGCCTAATTTAGTGTCCATATTCTGCCATATTCTGTGTGCTTCTTTGATTTATATTGTCCTGCATCAGAAAACAGTGTCTTTAGAGCAAAATCCTAATATCTGGGCCTAATCTAGTGTCCATATTCTGTGTGGTTCTGTGACATTTACTGTCCTCCATCAAAAAACAATGTCTTTAGAGCAAAATCCTAATATCTGGGCCTAATCTAGTGTCCATATTCTGTCTGTTTCTGTGACATATAATGTCTAGCATCAGAAAACTGTTTCTTTAGAGCAAAATCCAAAAATCTGAGACAAATCTAGTGTCCATATTCTGTGTGTTTCTGTGACATAAACTGTCCTACATCAGAAAACAGTGTCTTTAGAGCAAAATCCTAACATCTGGGCGTAATCTAGTGTACATATTCTGTGTGTTTCTGTGACATATACTGTCCTGCATCAGAAAACAGTGTCTTTAGAGCAAAATCCTAATATCTGGGCCTAATGTAGTGTCTATATTCTGTCTTTTTCTGTGACATATAATGTCTTGCATTAGAAAACTGTTTCTTTAGAGCAAAATCCAAAAATCTGAGCCTAATCTAGTGTCCATATTCTGTGTGTTTCTGTGACATAAACTGTCCTGCATCAGAAAACTGTGTCTTTAGAGCAAAATCCTAATATCTGGGCCTAATGTAGTGTCCATATTCTGTCTGTTTCTGTGACATATAATGTCTTGCATCAGAAAACTGTTACTTTAGAGCAAAATTCAAAAATCTGAGCCTAATCTAGTGTCCATATTCTGTGTGTTTCTGAGACATAAACTGTCCTACATCAGAAAACAGTGTCTTTAGAGCAAAATCCTAATATCTGGGCCTAACCTAGTGTCCATATTCTGTGTGTTTCTGTGACATATACTGTTCTACATCAGAAAACTGTGTCTTTAGAGCAAAATTCTAATATCTGGGCTTAATCTAGTGTCCATATTCTGTGTGTTTCTGTCAGGGCTGGGACAAGGCCATTTGGTGCCCAGGGCGAAGATGGCACAGTGGCTACGGTTGGTGGGCACAGAGTGGCTGCATGTGATGGCACAGTGAAGCTGCAATTAATGTTTTTTTTTTTTTTACAGAAAAGGCAAGCTTAAAATAACACAAAATCATTTCTTTAAACTGCTTTTTTTTATTAAAAAAATTATGATCATCTCAGTCCAATCCCCCCCCCCCCCCGGGGGGGGGGGATTGGACTGAGATGACCATAATTTTTTTAATAAAAAAATTAGTTTGTTATTTGTATTACATTATTTTCTTACTTTTTACAGTCTGTGTGTGAGTAGCAGCTAGTGAAGGCAGGCTCCTCGTGGCTTGTTCTTCACGCGCCGACACAGCTCCCTGTAGGCTGCGCGAGTCCTCCCTCTCTCACCTCACAGCTCGCCTCCGGCGTGAGCCGCGTGACGTCACACGGCGCACGCCGGTGGTATCAACCAAATGAATCCTCCATGGGGGGGGGGGGCGAGGAAACGCAGAGGAGGAAAGGGAGCCCGAGCCAGGAGCGCAGTCGGCACAAAATTCATAGGGGGAGAGAAGGAGCAGCGCTGACATGGCTGGTGTGGACGGTGTAGGCGCAGTGGCGTCTCTAGCTTTCAAATTTTGGGGGGGCACACTGGGGGCCAGGACAAAAGTAGGGGGGGCAGCTATAACAATGATACATTTACACAAGTACGCTTAGAAATGCTACAATACTTTACCCAATACCTAAAACCGCAACAGGGAAGAAAAGTCCAGCTGTCTGTGGATGACACTTTTATAGAGAGGGGGATCTGTGGATGACACTGCTATGGGGGGGATCTGTGGATGCCACATACCGTATATAGCATCTTATGCTATATGTGTCATCCCCAGATCCACCCCATGACAGTGTCATCCCCATTTCCCCCTCCATAACAGTGTCATCCACAGATCTCCCTCCCTATAACAGTGTCATCCACAGATCTCCCTCCCTATAACAGTGTCATCCACAGATCTCCCTCCCTATAACAGTGTCATCCACAGATCTCCCTCCCCGCCTCTCACAGGAGTGTACATATATAAAAAAAGCATATTTCACATGAACACTTACAGTTACTTGGCTTGGCCCTTGGGGATCTCGGACGCCACTTCAACACTTTGGCCGGGGGCTCGGCGGAGCTGATGTTGTGTTTTATCCTAATGAGAAAGATTTCATAATAAGGATTTGGAGAAGGGGCAGAGGGATAGCAGAGCAGGGAGAGGCTGGTGCTGCTACTAGGGGGTCATACCATGGGGGAGTAATAAAACCCACCATAATGCCCCCCAGTAGAAAGAATTCTCTTTATAATGTGCAAAACATACCCCTTTGTAATGCCCCCAGTTGAGCTAATGTCCCCCATAATGTGCCAGTATAAAATACCCCTATATAGTGCCCCAGTAAATGGCTCCATAGTGCTCCTCTCCCCCCTTCCTGCTAGTGCCCCCCATAATGTACCAGTATAAAATGCCCCATATATCGTGCCCCAGTAGATGCCCTCAGTGTCCCCCATAATTTGCAAGTATAAAATACCCCTTCTTAGTGCCCCCCGTAGATGACTCCATAGTACTCCTCTCTCCCCTTCTCCATAGTACCCACCATAATGTGTCCCAGTATAAAATGCTACTGTACAGAGCCCCCCATATAAAACACCCCTTCTTTGTGGCCTCAGTAGATGCCCCTATAGTGCCCACCAATAATGTGCCAGTAATAAGTGCCCTCAATAACGTGCCACTGCCAGTAACAAGAGCCCCCCAATGTGCCAGTAACAAGAGCCCCATCACGTGCCAGTAATAAGCCCCCCATCACGTGCCAGTAATAAGCCCCCATCACGTGCCAGTAATAAGCCCCCCATCACGTGCCAGTAATAGGCCCCCCCATTACGTGCCAGTAATAAGCCCCCCATTACATTACGTGCCAGTAATAAGCCCCCCATTACGTGCCAGTAATAAGCCCCCCATTACGTGTCAGTAATAAGCCCCCCCATTACGTGCCAGCAATAAGCCCCCCATTACGTGCTTGTAATAAGCCCCCCATTACGTGCCAGTATTAAGCCCCCCCATCACTTGCCAGTATTAAGCCCCCCATCATGTGCCAGTATTAAGTCCCCCCATCATCATGTGCCAGTATTAAGCCCCCCCATCATCATGTGCCAGTATTAAGCCCCCCATCACGTGCCAGTATTAAGCCCCCCCATTGTAATAAGCCCCCCCATTGTAATAAGCCCCCCATTGTAATAAGCCCCCCCATTGTAATAAGCCCCCCTCATTGTAATAAGCCCCCCATTGTAATAAGCCCCCCTCATTGTAATAAGCCCCCCATTGTAATAAGCCCCCCTCATTGTAATAAGCCCCCCATTGTAATAAGCCCCCCCATTGTAATAAGCCCCCTCCATTGTAATAAGCCCCCTCATTGTAATAATCCCCCCATTGTAATAAGCCCCCCCATTGTAATAAGCCCCCTCATTGTAATAAGCCCCCCCCATTGCCCCCCATTGTAATAAGCCCCCCATTGTAATAAGCCCCCCCATTGTAATAAGTCCCCCCACTGTAATAAGCCCCCCTCATTGTAATAAGCCCCCCTCATTGTAATAAGCCCCCCCCATTGTAATAAGCCCCCCCCCCCCCCCCAATGCCAGTAACACTATTGTAAAAAAAAAAAACAACAGAAAAAAACACTTATACTTACCTCAGTGTCAGCGATGCGATGCAGACTCTTCCTGTGTCCCGCGCTGTAAGGCTCGGGCGGTGCGATGACGTCATCGCCCCGCCTTCGCCGGCCTCTGATAGGCTGCCGGCCTAGTGCCTGCAGCCTATCAGAGGAAGGGGAAGGGACACGCCTCTCCCTCCCCTGCACCTCCGCTGGCACAGGCAGATTACTAAGGAGATGAGCGCAATGGAAGCGCTCATCTCCCTGTGCCCGGCGGCGGCGGCTCACTTGGGGGGGCATTTTAGTTGGGGGGGCACATGGGGGGGCACAGCACTTCACCTGCGCCCCCCTCCTGTCCGCAAATGGTAGCGCCCAGGGCACCCGCTCCTTCGGCCCCTGCCTTGTACCGGCCCTGGTTTCTGTGACATATACTGTTCTACATCAGAAAACAGTGTCTTTAGAGCAAAATCCTAATATCTGGGCCTAATCTAGTCTCCATATTCTGTGTGTTTCTGTGACATATATTGTTCTGCATCAGAAAACTGTGTCTTTAGCGTATAATCCTAATATCAGGCCCTAATCTAGTGTCTATATTCTGTGTGTTTCTGTGACATATACCGTCCTGCATCAGAAAACAGTGTCTTTAGAGCAAAATCCTAATATTCTGGCCTAATCTAGTCTCCATATTCTGTGTGTTTCTGTGACATATAATGTCTTGCATCAGAAAACTGTTTCTTTAGAGCAAAATCCAAAAATCTGAGCCTAATCTAGTGTCCATATTCTGTGTGTTTCTGAGACATAAACTGTCCTCCTTCATAAAACAGTGTCTTTAGAGCAAAATCCTAATATCTGGGCCTAATGTAGTGTCCATATTCCGTGTGTTTCTGTGACATATACTGTCCTGCATCAGAAAACAGTGTCTTTAGTGCAAAATCCTAATATCTGGGCCTTATCTAGTGTCCATATTATGTGTGTTTCTGTGACATATACTGTCCTGCATAAAAAAACTGTGTCTTTAGCATATAATCCTAATATCAGGGCCTAATTTAGTGTCCATATTCTGCCATATTCTGTGTGCTTCTTTGACTTATATTGTCCTGCATCAGAAAACAGTGTCTTTAGAGCAAAATCCTAATATCTGGGCCTATTCTAGTGTCCATATTCTGGCTGTTTCTGTGACATATAATGTCTTGCATCAGAAAACTGTTACTTTAGAGCAAAATTCAAAAATCTGAGCCTAACCTAGTGTCCATATTCTGTGTGTTTCTGAGACATAAACTGTCCTCCATCAGAAAACAGTGTCTTTAGAGCAAAATCCTAACATCTGGGCGTAATCTAGTGTACATATTCTGTGTGTTTCTGTGACATATACTGTCCTGCATCAGAAAACAGTCTCTGTAGCGCAAAATCCTAATATCAAAGCCTAAAATAGTATCCATATTCTGTGTGTTTCTGTGACATATACTGTCCTGCATCAGAAAACTGTTTCTTTAGAGCAAAATCCAAAAATCTGAGCCTCATCTAGTGTCCATATTCTGTGTGTTTCTGTGACATAAACTGTCCTACATCAGAAAACAGTGTCTTTAGAGCAAAATCCTAATATCTGGGCCTAATCTAGTGTCCATATTCTGTGTGTTTCTGTGACATATACTGTCCTACATCAGAAAACACTGTCTTTAGAGCAAAATCCTAATATCAGGGCCTAATCGAGTGTCTATATTCTGTGTGTTTCTGTGACATTTACTGTTTTCCATCAAAAAACAATGTCTTTAGAGCAAAATCCTAATATCTGGGCCTATTCTAGTGTCCATATTCTGTCTGTTTCTGTGACATATAATGTCTAGCATCAGAAAACTGTTTCTTTAGAGCAAAATCCAAAAATCTGAGACAAATCTAGTGTCCATATTCTGTGTGTTTCTGTGACATATACTGTCCTACATCAGAAAACAGTGTCTTTAGAGCAAAATCCTAACATCTGGGCGTAATCTAGTGTACATTTTCTGTGTGTTTCTGTGACATATACTGTCCTGCATCAGAAAACAGTGTCTTTAGAGCAAAATCCTAATATCTGGGCCTTATCTAGTGTACATATTCTGTGTGTTTCTGTGACATATACTGTCCTGCATCAGAAAACAGTGTCTTTAGCGCAAAATCCTAATATCAAAGCCTAAAATAGTATCCATATTCTGTGTGTTTCTGTGACATATACTGTCCTGCATCAGAAAACTGTTTCTTTAGAGCAAAATCCAAAAATCTGAGCCTAATCTAGTGTCCATATTCTGTGTGTTTCTGAGACATAAACTGTCCTACATCAGAAAACAGTGTCTTTAGAGCAAAATCCTAATATCTGGGCCTAATCTAGTGTCCATATTCTGTGTTTCTGTGACATATACTGTCCTGCATCAGAAAACAGTTTTTAGAGCAAAATCCTAATATCTGGGCCTTATCTAGTGTCCATATTCTGTGTGTTTCTGTGACATATACTGTCCTGCATCAGAAAACTGTTTCTTTAGAGCAAAATCCAAAAATCTGAGCCTAATCTAGTGTCCATATTCTGTGTGTTTCTGAGACATAAACTGTCCTACATCAGAAAACAGTGTCTTTAGATCAAAATCCTAATATCTGGGCCTAACCTAGTGTCCATATTCTGTGTGTTTCTGTGACATATACTGTTCTACATCAGAAAACAGTGTCTTTAGAGCAAAATTCTAATATCTGGGCTTAATCTAGTGTCCATATTCTGTGTGTTTCTGTGACATATACTGTTCTACATCAGAAAACAGTGTCTTTAGAGTAAAATCCTAATATCTGGGCCTAATCTAGTCTCCATATTCTGTGTGTTTCTGTGACATATATTGTCCTGCATCAGAAAACAGTGTCTTTAGCGTATAATCCTAATATCAGGCCCTAATCTAGTGTCTATATTCTGTGTGTTTCTGTGACATATAGCGTCCTGCATCAGAAAACAGTGTCTTTAGAGCAAAATCCTAATATCTGGGCCTAATCTAGTGTCCATATTATGTGTGTTTCTGTGACATATAATGTCTTGCATCAGAAAACTGTTTCTTTGGAGAAAAAATCCAAAAATCTGAGCCTAATCTAGTGTCCATATTCTATGTGTTTCTGTGACATAAACTGTCCTGCATCAGAAAACAGTCTCTTTAGAGCAAAATCCTAATATCTGGGACTAATATAGTGTCCATATTCTGTCTGTTTCTGTGACATATAATGTCTTGCATTAGAAAACTGTTTCTTTAGAGCAAAATCCAAAAATCTGAGCCTAATCTAGTGTCCATATTCTGTGTGTTTCTGTGACATAAACTGTCCTGCATCAGAAAACAGTCTCTTTAGAGCAAAATCCTAATATCAAAGCCTAAAATAGTATCCATATTCTGTGTGTTTTGTGACATATACTGTCCTGCATCAGAAAACTGTTTCTTTAGAGCAAAATCCAAAAATCTGAGCCTAATCTAGTGTCCATATTCTGTGTGTTTCTGAGACATAAACTGTCCTACATCAGAAAACAGTGTCTTTAGAGCAAAATCCTAATATCTGGGCCTAATCTAGTGTCCATATTCTGTGTGTTTCTGTGACATATACTGTCCTGCATCAGAAAACAGTGTCTTTAGAGCAAAATCCTAATATCTGGGCCTAATCTAGTGTCCATATTCTGTGTGTTTCTGTGACATATACTGTCCTGCATCAGAAAACTGTTTCTTTAGAGCAAAATCCAAAAATCTGAGCCTAATCTAGTGTCCATATTCTGTGTGTTTCTGAGACATAAACTGTCCTACATCAGAAAACAGTGTCTTTAGATCAAAATCCTAATATCTGGGCCTAACCTAGTGTCCATATTCTGTGTGTTTCTGTGACATATACTGTTCTACATCAGAAAACAGTGTCTTTAGAGCAAAATTCTAATATCTGGGCTTAATCTAGTGTCCATATTCTGTGTGTTTCTGTGACATATACTGTTCTACATCAGAAAACAGTGTCTTTAGAGCAAAATCCTAATATCTGGGCCTAATCTAGTCTCCATATTCTGTGTGTTTCTGTGACATATATTGTCCTACATCAGAAAACAGTGTCTTTAGCGTATAATCCTAATATCAGGCCCTAATCTAGTGTCTATATTCTGTGTGTTTCTGTGACATATACCGTCCTGCATCAGAAAACAGTGTCTTTAGAGCAAAATCCTAATATCTGGGCCTAATCTAGTGTCCATATTATGTGTGTTTCTGTGACATATAATGTCTTGCATCAGAAAACTGTTTCTTTGGAGCAAAATCCAAAAATCTGAGCCTAATCTAGTGTCCATATTCTATGTGTTTCTGTGACATAAACTGTCCTGCATCAGAAAACAGTCTCTTTAGAGCAAAATCCTAATATCTGGGACTAATATAGTGTCCATATTCTGTCTGTTTCTGTGACATATAATGTCTTGCATTAGAAAACTGTTTCTTTAGAGCAAAATCCAAAAATCTGAGCCTAATCTAGTGTCCATATTCTGTGTGTTTCTGTGACATAAACTGTCCTGCATCAGAAAACAGTCTCTTTAGAGCAAAATCCTAATATCTGGGCCTAATATAGTGTCCATATTCTGTCTGTTTCTGTGACATATAATGTCTTGCATTAGAAAACTGTTTCTTTAGAGCAAAATCCAAAAATCTGAGCCTAATCTAGTGTCCATATTCTGTGTGTTTCTGTGACATAAACTGTCCTCCTTCATAAAACAGTGTCTTTAGAGCAAAATCCTAATATCTGGGCCTAATGTAGTGTCCATATTCCGTGTGTTTCTGTCACATATACTGTCCTGCATCAGAAAACAGTGTCTTTAGTGCAAAATCCTAATATCTGGGCCTTATCTAGTGTCCATATTCTGTGTGTTTCTGTGACATATACTGTCCTGCATCAAAAAACTGTGTCTTTAGCATATAATCCTAATATCAGGGCCTAATTTAGTGTCCATATTCTGCCATATTCTGTGTGCTTCTTTTACTTATATTGTCCTGCATCAGAAAACAGTGTCTTTAGAGCAAAATCCTAATATCTGGGCCAAATCTAGTGTCCATATTCTGTGTGTTTCTGTGACATTTACTGTCCTCTATCAAAAAACAATGTCTTTAGAGCAAAATCCTAATACCTGGGCCTAATCTAGTGTCCATATTCTGTCTGTTTCTGTGACATATAATGTCTAGCATCAGAAAACTGTTTCTTTAGAGCAAAATCCAAAAATCTGAGACAAATCTAGTGTCCATATTCTGTGTGTTTCTGTGACATAAACTGTCCTGCATCAGAAAACAGTGTCTTTAGAGCAAAATCCTAATATCTGGGCCTAATGTAGTGTCCATATTCTGTCTGTTTCTGTGACATATAATGTCTTGCATCAGAAAACTGTTTCTTTAGAGCAAAATTCAAAATCTGAGCCTAATCTAGTGTCCATATTCTGTGTGTTTCTGAGACATAAACTGTCCTCCATCAGAAAACAGTGTCTTTAGAGCAAAATCCTAATATCTGGGCCTTATCTAGTGTCCATATTCTGTGTGTTTCTGTGACATATACTGTCCTGCATCAGAAAACAGTGTCTGTAGCGCAAAATCCTAATATCAAAGCCTAAAATAGTATCCATATTCTGTGTGTTTCTGTGACATATACTGTCCTGCATCAGAAAACTGTTTCTTTAGAGCAAAATCCAAAAATCTGAGCCTCATCTAGAGTCCATATTCTGTGTGTTTCTGTGACATAAACTGTCCTACATCAGAAAACAGTGTCTTTAGAGCAAAATCCTAATATCTGGGCCTAACCTAGTGTCCATATTCTGTGTGTTTCTGTGACATATACTGTCCTACATCAGAAAACACTGTCTTTAGAGCAAAATCCTAATATCTGGGCCTAATCGAGTGTCTATATTCTGTGTGTTTCTGTGACATATACTGTCCTGCATCAGAAAACTGTGTCTTTAGCGCATAATTCTAATATCAGGGCCTAATTTAGTGTCCATATTCTGCCATATTCTGTGTGCTTCTTTGACTTATATTGTCCTGCATCAGAAAACAGTGTCTTTAGAGCAAAATCCTA
>NW_024400199.1:0-43796 GCF_905171765.1 Bufo bufo
CCGATTGGAGGTCACACAATTGTTCATCTTCATACCTCATTTGCTGTACAGTTCTCCACCACTAGGGAGACTGTAAAAGCTTTGTGGGTTTGATTTATCAGTGTGCCCCCTGTGACCCTATTTTGTTGGATAACTGAGCCCAGCCTAAGGGCTCTCTAGATATAATTTTGTCCCCTGACGAATCAGGTAACACTGAGGAAACGCGTCGGGACTATACCACCATCATTAAGTGTTAATTATTTTGGATAACATATCTTATTTTGTGTATGAACGTGTCTGGTACTGTAGGTGATTTCACACCAGTTGTGGATTCGCTTGCTCTTGATTCATCACATTTATCTTTGCCATCTTTTTTGCCCCCTCCCCTGGTGCTAGGGTAACCACCTCAAGGACCATTTCTGGCTATCGGGCAAAGCTGGGCAGTCCATCTTAAGGAAGGGTTGCAATAGGGATACTGTGTTAGATAGGAGGAGGATATAGAGAGACAGGGTGATCTAGGGATTGTGACCCAGCACTGTGTCTCTCTGCCTTGGTACCTGGCTACCCTTCATCCTATCTCCCTACTTTATTACTATCCCTTATTGGTCCCTCCATATCTCCGCCCATTCTTTCAGGAGATAAGTGTTACTAGTGGCAACTATTCATCTTTGTCAAGCATAGTAGGGCCCATTATTTTATCTACGTACATCATTAAATGTTATGTTTTAAATATTATAAAGCTACCCGTTCACTGTGATTTCCAATATTGACCAAGGGTTTAGCCCATTACTTCATTACAGTTTGACCGACTTTAATTGGTTGTGTTAAATTATCATTCTTCTTTTTTGAGTATGGCTGGTTTCCTCTCCACTGGCGTTGACAAAAATATATTGCTCTCTGAAGCAAACGAGGTTTTCTCTGAGAAGACTTTGATTCAGAGTAAATACGCACCATCATTTAAGGCTGCCTTTAAAGATCTCACAAAGATATACAAGGAACAAATATCTTCATGGTGGGAGATTCAATCAATAGAAAACTATCTCAAAAATAAAATTGTACCCAGAGGTTTAAGAATTAGCCTGACCCCAGCTAATAGATGCAGATCTACATCCCTTATGAGCAAATGGGAGGAGGAAGCGACTAAAAGCTCCTTGAGATTTATGCATCTTTTGCTGGAGGAGGAAAGAACTAATCTGGTGAAACTAGAGAGTAATTTGAAAGAACAGATTGAACTCACACAGAAATTTGGGGGGGAAACTGACTTTGCCAATAAGGAACTACAACTGAAGAACACTATTGACAAATTTCAGTTTCACCTCAAAGAGCGAAAACATCGCCAATTTAATAGAGATCTACAAGACTTTCGGGATAATAAGGTATATTCCACACTAGATCGCAACACATCGCAGACCAGACGTCCAGACGTGGACGCCTCATCTAGCGATACAGAGGTCTCAGAAAACGAGAAGGAGAGTAGTCAGACACACAGAGGTAGGGGAAGGGGCTACAAGAAAACTCAAAATAACAGGGGTAGAGGAGGAAGGAATAATCAGAGAGGAAGACAGGATCAGGGTGGGTCCGATTTTTTAGACACACCCTACCCCCTACGCAACCGAGGGCCTCAAAGATCACCACCCCAGACCAACAAGGGAGTGGGCAACATAACCAAATAATCAACCTCTCTAACCAACAACTGCAGGACCCAGAGATGTGTTTACTTAGCAGGGGCCTGTCCTTTGTCCCCACCTCTAGCTTCAGCCTCTTCAACTGGGTTAGAGATATCCATCTCTTTGCCAGAAAGCTTAAATGGCGCAAACATTTTGCGCTTGTGGCTAGGCGAGAGAGCAAGGAGATGGGTATCTCACCCGACATCCTTCAAGATGTTCGCCTTCTATACAGCATGAGTGATAGTATTCCCCAGGAGGGCAAAGGCCCGTTTACCTCACTCAGAAACAAAAGCCTAAAGATGCCTCCGTTGGGGGGACCCAACTTGTATAGATGTTTTTGTGAACCAGGTGTGTCGTGATCTTACTAATCTGATATCTAGTCATGGTGGCTTCAATTGCAGCAAAAGCGAGTATAAAGCCTTGCTGGATTTGGAGAAAAAGAAAAATCTTATCATCAAACCCTCGGACAAGGGGGGGAACATCGTCTTGATGAACACCAATGACTATACCAACATGTGTCATGCCTTACTTGACGATAGGAACACTTATGAAAAACTGAAGTGTGATCCCACTGACAAATATCAGAGTGAGTTAATTGACATGTTACGACTGGCAAAAACCAATGACCTTATTTCTGGTGATGAATTTGAATACCTGTACAAGAAACATCCTACACTAGCCACCTTTTATAGCCTACCCAAGGTGCATAAGGGTGGTTTCCCTGTTAAGGGACGCCCGATTGTTTCGGGCGTGAACAGCTTGACCCAAAACTTGGGGATCTACCTAGATCATATATTGGCACCATTTGTGAAAACACTGCCCTCATACCTGAGGGATACGAGTGACCTTCTTGGTCGCCTGGAGGGCATCAGCTTGGAGGAGGGGACCTCCCTAGCCTCTATTGACGTTGAGGCCCTCTACTCGTCCATACCTCATCACCTCGGGATGAGGGCAGTGGAATCATTCCTGTATACTAGGGGCCAACAGTTTTTTCCACACAATGTTTTCGTCCTGCAACTACTTAATTTCGTCCTTACAAGGAATTACTTTCTCTTTGACGGAGTCCTCTACCACCAGCTCAGGGGCACCGCGATGGGGAGTTCATGTGCCCCGTCGTATGCCAATTTGTTCCTGGGCTGGTGGGAGAGGACTCTGGTCTTTGGTGACGCTCCCAATAGACACATCTCCTGTATCGTCACTTGGGCAAGATTCATTGACGATGTCTTTGTCGTCTGGAAAGGGGGAGAAACTGAATTCTCAAATTTTGTTAAGTCTCTTAATGTAAATGACAGAAATATGAAGTTTACCTCTGTCTTTGAAACGAACACTCTGCCTTTCTTGGACATCTCCATCTCAAGGGGAAGGGATGACTTGATTCAAACTGACATCTTTAGGAAACCCACCTCCACAAATTCACTCCTACATTGGAGCAGTCACCACCCTTTCCCTTTGAAAAGGGGAATACCAGTGGGACAGTACCTGCGCATCAGGAGGAACTGTTCCACTTGGGAAACATTCAAAACCCAGGCGGACGACCTTAGAAGTCGTTTCTGGGAAAGTGGATATCCAGATGCGGTTCTAAAAAGTGCCTTTAAAAGAGCGTGTGGTAGCAAAAGAGATGAACTTCTCTATCCTAAACCTAAAATACCGGATACTGGTTTAATACGCCTTATAGGTACTTTTGATGATTGTTCTGCAGAGGTTAAACAGATATTGAGGAACCACTGGGAGGTTCTCCTCATGGACCCAGACATCAAGGTGGTTATCCCGGAAACAGCACAGGTCACCTACCGTAGGGGCCTGAGCCTTAGGGATCGCCTTGTACACAGCCACTACAGCGACACACGTGATTCTAAAGAGACATGGCTCCAACGTCCAATCGGTTGTTTTCGCTGTAGTGGTTGTGTGGCATGTGGACACATTCAAAAGGGACGGTCGTTCCAGGCCAATGTCACCGGCAAGTGTCACCAAATCAGACATTTCATTAATTGTCGCACCAGGGGAGTGATCTACAGGGCCAACTGCATATGCGGTCTTGAATACATTGGGAAAACCACCCGTGAGTTGCGACGCCGGATAGGTGAACATTTGGGGGACATTAGAAATGACAAAGACACACCCATTGCTAAACATATCAACATGATGCATGGGGGTGATGCCTTAGGACTGAGGTTTATGGGCATCGAACTGGTCGCAAGACCCAAAAGGGGTGGGGATTGGGACCGGAAAATATTGCAGAGGGAGACTTGGTGGATATTCCATCTTCAAACCGTAGCCCCTAGTGGTCTAAACGAGCAATTGTCGTTTGGCTGCTATATTGTACCCTAAGAGCGATACTATCCGGTTGTCCCCCCCTTAGCTTCCCCTAGTAAGTGGTTGCATCACTGTGAGAACAAATTTGACAACAACAAAAATTTCTGTTGGAGTGACATTTCGAACTAGGTCACCAAAACCCTCCCCTTTTGGGGATCTGATTAGTAGAGGCATATTGAAATATGGTTGCGTTGTAGCAATCAAGTGCCAACGACAGTCATCTGAAGAACCAACTTATAAACTTAAATATTCCATTAGGAGAACCGCAGACCTGACGGACCAATGGAAATCATGTTAGATTGTGGTGGGAGCAGAGGTTGAACTTACTTGCCCTTTGATTTCATCCCTGCATCTCACTATAACAACCACCTCAAGCAAGTGTAGTGGAGACTTTAAGCCGCCTGTAACCTAACTAGGGAAGGCGGCGTTCCGACAGGCTACCTGGCATATACTGACCTCGGCTCTATTATCAGAGCGGAGCGTCGTCATGGTTGCCTGGTAACAGGAATCCGCCTCCACGCTAGACGTCATAGGAAAACAGAGTATCATGTGACCATAGGCGGAACAGCGGCAGGACCACGTGACGATGACGCGTTTTGACGATGAGGGGGCGTTGTATGGAGGCGGGGCTTCTCGGCTTTTTAAATGACCCGCGAACCTGGCCTCACTGCCACTGCTACACGCGGGACGCCAGGGAATACCTTCCATCCATCCATATCTGGGAACGGTCATTACCAACGACTGGACAGATAAGCTGCTCATTACCTTATGCTTTTATACCAGACTGTTATTAGCATGAGATAAGTTATGTTGTACTGTCTCTTAAACGTCCGCTAGTGACATCACTGGTGGGGGATCGGTTACAATGTGTGTTAAACAGATACTATCAACTGACAGAATGCTTTTCTTATTGGAAGTGTATTGAACAGATACTTTCAGTTAATGAGAAGCATTTATGAATATATGATCACCGGTTTACTAGGTTTGGATTGAAGTCTTACCAAACAATATAACTCGGTTTGGTTAAGACTATTGACCTCTGGTTATTCCTGGTTTATCCTCCAGGTCTAGACACCTATACCTGGACATTGGTGTGCATTAAACATTGAGCACCTGAGATCTCTTTTTCCACACGGATAGAGGATTAAATACCAGGAATCACCACAGGCCTTTCAAAATAGAGGGTGTCTCGGTCTCTAACTTTACAACGGTTGACCGATTGGAGGTCACACAATTGTTCATCTTCATACCTCATTTGCTGTACAGTTCTCCACCACTAGGGAGACTGTAAAAGCTTTGTGGGTTTGATTTATCAGTGTGCCCCCTGTGACCCTATTTTGTTGGATAACTGAGCCCAGCCTAAGGGCTCTCTAGATATAATTTTGTCCCCTGACGAATCAGGTAACACTGAGGAAACGCATCGGGACTATACCACCATCATTAAGTGTTAATTATTTTGGATAACATATCTTATTTTGTGTATGAACGTGTCTGGTACTGTAGGTGATTTCACACCAGTTGTGGATTCGCTTGCTCTTGATTCATCACATTTATCTTTGCCATCTTTTTTGCCCCCTCCCCTGGTGCTAGGGTAACCACCTCAAGGACCATATCTGGCTATCGGGCAAAGCTGGGCAGTCCATCTTAAGGAAGGGTTGCAATAGGGATACTGTGTTAGATAGGAGGAGGATATAGAGAGACAGGGTGATCTAGGGATTGTGACCCAGCACTGTGTCTCTCTGCCTTGGTACCTGGCTACCCTTCATCCTATCTCCCTACTTTATTACTATCCCTTATTGGTCCCTCCATATCTCCGCCCATTCTTTCAGGAGATAAGTGTTACTAGTGGCAACTATTCATCTTTGTCAAGCATAGTAGGGCCCATTATTTTATCTACGTACATCATTAAATGTTATGTTTTAAATATTATAAAGCTACCCTTTCACTGTGATTTCCAATATTGACCAAGGGTTTAGCCCATTACTTCGGTACAGTTTGACCGACTTTAATTGGTTGTGTTAAATTAACATATCTATGCTACTTTTATTTTATTTTGTATAAGTAAAGTTTTTCAGTATTAAGTATTGTGTATTTCTGTTATATAAAAATTTTTAGAGCCATAGAGTCTAAGAAGTAGGAGTATGAGATTGGAAGCTTAGAAGGTAGTGGAAGAGACAAGGGGTTAAGGAGCAGAGGGAGTAATAGGTGAATGAGAGAAGAGGAGTTGAAGACTGAGTAGGAGAATGAAGAGGGAGGTAATTGAGGCTGAGGTAAAGGATGAGAAAGGAGGATTTAGAAACTAAGAAGGGGTAGGAGGTATACAAAGTAGAATAAGAGAGGACAGTATTCAATGTTTATTAGTTTTAGAACTCATTGGTGGTCATTTATCAACACTGGTGTTTTCATACACCAATGTTGATCTCTCTTTGCTCTGGAGTAAGATATCCCAAATTTATTAAGAGGCAGATGCCTTTTTATTAAATCTTGTGCATCTCTGTCACTCTGTGCGGCAGAAATTGCAGTCTATGCCAGCTAGGGGCTGGCAAAGACTTGAGGTATAATTTACTCCAGTTCCTATCGTATGTTATAGTAAACTCAGAGGGCTGCGATGGGCCCTGCCCTCTCCCTCTAAGTGCCTCTTGTTTCTCACCATTTAAAAAATATTGGTGGGAAGCTCAAAAAGTCACAAGTTATGCATGAATATGGTGAGCACCATCACTTGTGACTTTTTTACCGCCGCTGTAGTGTTGTAAGTACTTTGATAAATGACCCTCAATGATTTTTTTGTTTTAGTTTAGGTATTATGGAGTAAGTAAGAAATATAGAGTCATTAGCTGTCAGAATCAGTTTAAAATCTATAGTGTTAGAAACAGATATGTGTATAAAATAATTAGAAATGAAAAAATAAATAAATTACTTACCAGTAATAGATTTACTTAGTCCCTTGATAGTAGCAGCATGTGCTGCAGTCATGGGCATATACAATGAAAGTCATTGCATAATGGCTTCTTATTAATCATGAAAGAAATCCAAATTTGTGATTTTAATTCAGAGATTGCAGATTATGTTAATTGTTACACTTAATGTTAGTCTGATTTCCTCTCGTTCATAACAGTGTTGTTATGACCGATGAGGAGATTGGGAGAGGTGTGGCGCTCGCTATCAAGGGGAATGATGAGGAGGCCAGTTTTTTTTCTTTTTCTAATTATAATATACACATATCTATGCTACTTTTATTTTATTTTGTATAGGTAAAGTTTTTCAGTATTAAGTATTGTGTATTTCTGTTATATTTAATTTTTTAGAGCCATAGAGTCTAAGAAGTAGGAGTATGAGATTGGAAGCTTAGAAGGTAGTGGAAGAGACAAGGGGTTAAGGAGCAGAGGGAGTAATAGGTGAATGAGAGAAGAGGAGTTGAAGACTGAGTAGGAGAATGAAGAGGGAGGTAATTGAGGCTGAGGTGAAGGATGAGAAAGGAGGATTTAGAAACTAAGAAGGGGTAGGAGGTATACAAAGTAGAATAAGAGAGGACAGTATTCAATGTTTATTAGTTTTAGAACTCATTTGTGGTCATTTATCAACACTGGTGTTTTCATACACCAATGTTGATCTCTCTGTGCTCTGGAGTAAGATATCCCAAATTTATTAAGAGGCAGATGCCTTTTTATTAAATCTTGTGCATCTTT
The DNA here is from genome assembly GCF_905171765.1 of Bufo bufo. Taxonomy (NCBI): domain Eukaryota; kingdom Metazoa; phylum Chordata; class Amphibia; order Anura; family Bufonidae; genus Bufo; species Bufo bufo. Next base: position 7,646 of record NW_024400199.1, read on the forward strand.
GGCACTCTGTGCGGCAGAAATTACAGTCTATGCCAGCTAGGGGCTGGCAAAGACTTGAGGTATAACTTACTCCAGTTCCTGGCGTATGTTATAGTAAACTCAGAGGGCTGCGATGGGCCCTGCCCTCTCCCTCTAAGTGCCTCTTGTTTCTCACCATTTTAAAAATATTGGTGGGAAGCTCAAAAAGTCACAAGTTATGCATGAATATGGTGAGCACCATCACTTGTGACTTTTTACCGCCGCTGTAGTGTTGTAAGTACTTTGATAAATGACCCTCAATTATTTTTTTGTTTTAGTTTAGGTATTAAGGAGTAAGTAAGAAATATAGATTCATTAGCTGTCAGAATCAGTTTAAAATCTATAGTGTTATAAACAGATATGTGTATAAAATAATTAGAAATGAAAAAAAAAAAATTACTTACCAATAATAGATTTACTTAGTCCCTTGATAGTAGCAGCATGTGCTGCAGTCATGGGCATATACAATGAAAGTCATTGCATAATGGCTTCTTATTAGTCATGAAAAAAATCCAAATTTGTGATTTTAATTCAGAGATTGCAGATTATGTTAATTGTTACACTTAATGTTAGTCTGATTTCCTCTCGTTCATAACAGTGTTGTTATGACCGATGAGGAGATTGGGAGAGGTGTGGCGCTCGCTATCAAGGGGAATGATGAGGAGGCCAGTTTTTTTTCTTTTTCTAATTATAATATACACATATCTATGCTACTTTTATTTTATTTTGTATAGGTAAAGTTTTTCAGTATTAAGTATTGTGTATTTCTGTTATATTTAATTTTTTAGAGCCATAGAGTCTAAGAAGTAGGAGTATGAGATTGGAAGCTTAGAAGGTAGTGGAAGAGACAAGGGGTTAAGGAGGAGAGGAAGTAATAGGTGAATGAGAGAAGAGGAGTTGAAGACTGAGTAGGAGAATGAAGAGGGTGGTAATTGAGGCTGAGCTGAAGGATGAGAAAGGAGGATCACCTTCATTGATCAAGAAATCTGCAATAAATTACAAGTGGCTACAGAACCAGTGAAGCTCAAACTCACCACAATGACGTAGAGAGACACATTAGTGAACAGTCAAAGGGTCAAAGGGCAGAGAGTTAGAAGACTTCATTCAAACTTCACATTAGATCTACCTCCAGCTTATACAAAAGACGATATACCTCTAGATCGAGATCGCATACCTACCTATGAAACAGCCAAAAAATGGGAGCACCTATCTGTCATATCTCATGAAATGTCCCCGCTGAAGGAGTTTGGCTTTGGACTGTTGATAGGTTACGATTGTCCCGAAGCCTTGGTACCGCGAAAAGTAATCACAGGAGGAAAGGGTGAACCCTATGCTCTTCAAACTGATCTAGGATGGGGAGTTGTTGGAGGAAAACAGCAGATTGCAAACTCAAGACAGGTGAAAAGATTGTGTCATCGAATATCTATAAGTCCAGCGAAAGTAATCAAGATCCTTGAATCCGACTTTGCAGATATAAGTTCTAAAGAAAAGAGTGTATCCCAAGAAGACATAAAGTTCGTAGACACTCTAGAAGAAAGTATTACGCAGAATCAACAAGGTCATCTTGAAATGCCGTTACCTTTTAGAGAACGACCTCGTCTGCCAAATAACAGAAATCTTGCCCTAGCAAGATTGAAATGTTTGAAGAAAAAGATAGGAAGAGATCCCAAACTCAAGGATGATTATTTGAAATTCATGGAAGGCATCCTCGAAGAAAGACAAGCAGAGAAAGTTAATAATCAACCTAAAGAAGGAAAAGTGTGGTACATCACACATCACAGTGTTTTGTAGGAAAAGACCGGCACTCACTAAATCTTCTGCAAACTCAATCCTTTTATTGGTCACATATAATATAGAGTTCTGTGACGCGTTTCGGCTCACAGCATGAGCCTTTCTCAAACAAGTAATGGCATACAAACAACATAACATACAGGATTTAAATAGACCGCCGAAGCGGAAATGACATCAGGTAACCTTGGTGATGAACTAAACAAAAAGACAGAGAAACGTGAAGAGACAACCCAACTGCAGCAGCATCAAAAAATACAAGAATAATGTAGCATTTAAGGAGTTCTCCAAAAGTGAGGACGATTTCAAGATGAGATGATGCGGTTAGGGGTTCATCACGTTTTCTGAAATAAAGAAAAGAAAAAGTACCGTAAGTAAATTAAGTGACAATTACGTAAATATTAAAAATAATAATGGAGCTTGGAGATTACAGGAAACTGTTGAGATCATACTCCCGGTTCAATCCCCTGGGTTCAAGTGTCTGCAATTTGTGAATCCAATAGGCTTCACGTTTTTTTAACATTTTGATCCTGTCACCCCCTCTGCGAGGTTGCGGTACATGTTCGATAATTTGAAAACGCAACTGTGAGACATTATGACTGCAGCGATCAAAGTGGTAGGGAATCGGTAAGAGCAGATTCTTTTTACGTATAGTGGACTTGTGTTTTGAGAAGCGATCCTTCATTTGCATAGAGGTCTCTCCTATATATAAGAGCCCACACGGACATTTCAATAAATATACCACGTAATTGCTGTTACATGTGAAGAATCCCTTAACAGGGAATTGCTTTCCTGTATGGGGATGTAAAAAATATTCTCCTCTAATTACGCTCGAGCAGTGTATACACCCCAAGCAGGGGAATGTGCCCTTTCTTGGTGTGGACAAAGTACGCTGTTGCTTCTCAATCTGACTGCTGCCCACATCGGCCCTTACCACCATGTCGCGTATATTTTTATTGCGTTTGTAACAGATTAAAGGAGGACTCTGGAACTCCTCCACAGAGGGGTATGCCCTGGATAAAATGCTCCAATGACAATTAAAAATAAGTCTGCATTTATTTACCCATGGGTGATATTTAGCGACAAAAGGTATACGTGACTTTTTTTCTTTTTGTCCCAAAGAAATGGCTTTATTCCTCTCTCTATTCAGCATTGAGGTGGGAAAACCACGATTCTTAAATCTCTCTGACATTTCATTCAAGTGATTTTCCTTGACCCCAGCACTAGAGACGATTCTGTGCACCCTCTGGAACTGGGAATGGGGCAGTGCCTTTTTAACTATAGGGGAATGATTACTAGAGTAATGGAGGAGAGAATTCCTATCAGTACTTTTGATGTACAAATCAGTCTCCACTGCTCCATCCTCGCCTTTGATCACAAAGGTATCCAAAAAATTAATCCCATGATTATCATAGTGCAACGTAAATTGGAGTTCATGCCAAACTGAGTTCAAGTAATCCGCAAAGTCCCGGAGGGTTCGAATGTTGCCCCGCCACACGCAAAACACATCATCGACGAATCTTCGCCAAAAAATACAGTGAGACTTGAATAATTCATTATTGTAGATATGTTTATCCTCAAACCATGACATGTAAGAATTTGCATATGGCGGTGCGGCATTCGAACCCATCGCGGTCCCACAGCACTGCTGATAATACGTATCCTGGAATAAAAAATAATTTTCATTCAGAATGATCTCAAGTAAACACAAGAAGAAATTTTTCTCACGCTCTGTGTGAGAGGAAAAAGACAAAAACCACTCTACAGCCCGTATGCCCTTGGAGTGGATAATGGAGGTGTATAGGGAGCACACATCGAAAGTAACCAATAAGTCCATCCATGCTGACCCTCTCTTGACTCGTTTTATCAGAGCTGGCAAAGTGTGCTTTAAGTCGGATATTCCAAAAAAAGCGCTGATAGTCCATATCAAGTTCAAAGCTGTCCAGTGGGCTAGTCGGACAAAAGGACAGGCCCTTCTCAAGTACTTGAAGTTGCAATGGACTCAAATTTTTAGAGGAAATGTTAAACACTAAGGTGTCACTTGTACCTGAGAGCGCGTGCATCGATGCCGCCGATAATGACGTCCTGCTCGTCTGGTGTTCTTCTTGGTTGGGGTCTTTGTCTCCTTCTTCCTAAAAAAGTTGAGCGGGGTGATCCAACCGTAGATTCGCTCCCAGACCCAGATGACATGGAACCTGCCCGGCGCTGCGGCCGAGTAGACAGGGGTGTTGCGGTACGTGACAAATCTTGCCATTTATAGATTCGCTTGTTCTGGTAAACCTCAGAGTCTCTGATAAATTTTTGGCGTTTGGTACCTTCAATATCTCTCCTGAGGTCAGTGCAAATTTAGTTAATTCATCGGCAGGTAGAGCGTCCTTTAGTTGTGTCTCAATGGACGCTATCTTCTGTTTACTGGCAGTTATAGCTTCCGTCAAATATTCAATGGTTAATACCATAAGGTCCATAGAGCATTTGTTGAGAATATTGGCAAAGTGGGTACAATAGTCAATATTGTCGGAAAAGAATGTGGGTCGCAAATGGACCCGTAATCCACGTGGGATACGTTGTAAACGTATTCAGCCAGAGTGGAAACATGTAGTTCCCAGGAGGTTAATCTCCTCAGCTCTTTTTCCAACTCTCTCCCTCGATATTCAGTAGGAGGTATTTTGAGAAAATCCACATTGGCAGTCATGTTGGACACAATTTCCCGTGCCCGTTCATCCATGTAGGTAAAAGAACTCATGGAAAAATCCACAGGTGCTCGCGCTGAAGGAGACGTAGACAATTATCTGGTTTATCACTCAAAGAAACCAGATAAGATTAGAGTAGTATTTGATTGCTCAGCAAAGTTTGATGGTGTTGCATTGAACGATCATCTACTAAAAGGACCAGATCTTACAAACACTCTGCCTGGAGTACTCTGTAGATTCAGAAAGTATCCTGTAGCAGTCATGTGTGACGTTGAAAAGATGTTTCACCAGTTTCATGTGAAGAATGAAGATAGAGATTTCCTGAGGTCCCTATGGTGGAAGGACGGAGATACAGATACAGAGCCAGCAGAATACAGAATGAAAGTACACTTGTTTGGAGCAGCATCGTCTCCAGGTTGCGCCAATTATGGTATGAAGTACCTGGCCAATCAGAATGAAAAGGATTGCCTATCAGCAGCAAACTTTCTGAAGAAAAACTTGTATGTAGATGATGGTCTTATAAGTCTAGAGTCCACAGAATCTGCAATCAAACTAGTGAAAGAAAGCCAAGAGTTATGCGCAAAAGGAAACCTGCGCCTTCATAAATTCATCTCAAACAACAGAGAGGTTCTGGAAGCTATCAGTGACTTTGAACATGCATCAACAATGAAGAATGTAGATCTCAATTATGATCATCTTCCAGTTCAGAACGTACTTGGATTGGATGGAATGTAGAGAATGACAAGTTCTTCTTTGATGTATCTATTGGAGAGAAAGTTGCAACTATATTTGATCCATTGGGATTCTTGGCCCCAGTAATCCTCAGAACAAGAGAAATACTACAAGAATTATTCAGACAGAAGTTAGAATGGGACGAGCCCATATCTGAAAATTTAAGGCCAAGGTCGGAGAGCTGAATAAGAGACTTGCAAAACTTGAGAGAAGTTCGGATACCCAGATGTTTTGTACCTAATGATTTTGGAAAGTACAAGAAAATAGAACTTCATCACTTTTCAGATTCCAGTAGTTATGGTTATGGTCAGTGCTCCTACATCAGAGTGATAAGAGAAGAAAATATACACTGTGCCCTGGTTATGGGAAAGGCCAGAGTCGCACCTACCAGTATTCAGACAATACCAAGACTTGAACTGACAGCAGCAGTTGTTTCAGCATCAATAAGCAAGTTTCTGAAAGAAGAATTGGAGTTAAAGATAGATGAAGAATATTTTTGGACAGACTCACAAGTTGTCCTAGGATACATAAACAACGAAGCTTGAAGATTCCATATCTTTGTCGCCAACAGAGTTAAGAAAATTCGGGAAATAACAAATCCAGAACATTGGCATAACATTGACACAAAGCATAACCCAGCAGATTATGCTTCAAGAGGCCTGAATGTAACAGAATTGAAAAATTCTAATTGGTTCACAGGCCCAGAATTCCTTTGGGAAAAGGAAATCACACCCAGTAAAGGTTACACGGAATTGTCTATGGGTGATCCAGAAGTAAAAGTTGTACAAACATTGAGCACTGCTGCCAAGTGTCAAGATGACATACTTGAAAGACTAGCCAGATGTTCAAAATGGAATACGGTCATAAATGTAGTAGCTCGAATTCAACGTTTGGCAAAGGGAATCAGAAAGAAGGAATTGTTGAATGCAGAGGAAAGAATGAAAGCTGAAGAAACAGTCAGAAGACTGATTCAACAGAGATTCTACAGTGAAGAGTTGAAGAGACTTAGTCAAGAACCTAAAAGGCTTCCAAACAACCACCCATTGTACAAGCTTAATCTTGTTCTGCACGATGGTATATTAAATGTGGGAGGGAGACTGGAAAATGCATGGTTACCTAGCAGAGTTAAGCATCCAACAATTCTACCCAAAAATTCTACCTTCACAAGATTGATTATTGATCACTACCACAACCAATCCTTGCACCAAGGAAGAAGCTTTACCCAAAGCTGTTTGAGAGAAGGTGGTTACTGGATAGTGAAAGGAAGCAAAGTTATAGCAAAATATATAAGTAAATGTGTAGTCTGCAGAAAGGCACGTAGACCTACCGAAGAACAAAGAATGGCAGATTTACTGGCAGATCGTGTAAACCCATCACCACCATTTCTTTATAGCGGAATGGATTGTTTTGGCCCATTCATCACCAAATAGAACCGCAAGGAGTACAAGAGATATGGACTAATATTTACATGTCTGAGCTCCAGAGCAATTAACCTAGAAATGTTAGAAGATATGTCAACTGACGCATTTATCAACGCCTTGAGATGTTTCATAGCCATTAGAGGTACTGTCAGAGAGCTTATATCTGACCAAGGATCTAATTTTGTCGGAGCAAAGAATGAATTGAAGAAAGCTTTTAAAAGAGATTGATAAAGAAAAGGTAACTGAGTATTTGTTAGAGAAACAGTGTGATTTTCATATGAATGCTCCACATGCAAGCCATACAGGAGTAGTTTGGGAAAGATAAATCAGAACTGTAAGAAATGTGTTAAGTTCAGTGTCGAAAAAGAATGCCGGAATAATGGATGATGCTTCACTTAGGACCCTATTCTATGAAGTAATGTCTATTGTCGTCCACTTACAGTTGATAACATCAACGACCCAACAAGTCTGGACCCTTTAAGTCCCAACCATCTACTTCAACTTAAGTCTGATTACATACAGCCACTGCCTGGTGGCTGTATGTTCACCAAAGAGGATTTATATGCTAAAAGGAGATGGCGAAGAGTTCAATATCTATCAGAACAGTTTTGGAATACATGGAGGAAAGAGTACTTAGCCAATCTGATGCTAAGAAGTAAATGGCAAACACCCACAGAAGAAATGTCCAAGTTGGTGACATAGTGTTAGTAAAAGAAAAAGATCTACCTAGAAGTCAATGGAAATTGGCCAAAGTTCTAGAAGTTCAAAAGGATGAAGACAAACTAGTAAGAAGAGTACAGGGAGTGCAGAATTATTAGGCAAATGAGTATTTTGACCACATCATCCTCTTTATGCATGTTGTCTTACTCCAAGCTGTATAGGCTCGAAAGCCTACTACCAATTAAGCATATTAGGTGATGTGCATCTCTGTAATGAGAAGGGGTGTGGTCTAATGACATCAACACCCTATATTAGGTGTGCATAATTATTAGGCAACTTCCTTTCCTTTGGCAAAATGGGTCAAAAGAAGGACTTGACAGGCTCAGAAAAGTCAAAAATAGTGAGATATCTTGCAGAGGGATGCAGCACTCTTAAAATTGCAAAGCTTCTGAAGCGTGATCATCGAACAATCAAGCGTTTCATTCAAAATAGTCAACAGGGTCGCAAGAAGCGTGTGGAAAAACCAAGGCGCAAAATAACTGCCCATGAACTGAGAAAAGTCAAGCGTGCAGCTGCCAAGATGCCACTTGCCACCAGTTTGGCCATATTTCAGAGCTGCAACATCACAAAAGCACAAGGTGTGCAATACTCAGAGACATGGCCAAGGTAAGAAAGGCTGAAAGACGACCACCACTGAACAAGACACACAAGCTGAAACGTCAAGACTGGGCCAAGAAATATCTCAAGACTGATTTTTCTAAGGTTTTATGGACTGATGAAATGAGAGTGAGTCTTGATGGGCCAGATGGATGGGCCCGTGGCTGGATTGGTAAAGGGCAGAGAGCTCCAGTCCGACTCAGACGCCAGCAAGGTGGAGGTGGAGTACTGGTTTGGGCTGGTATCATCAAAGATGAGCTTGTGGGGCCTTTTCGGGTTAGGATGGAGTCAAGCTCAACTCCCAGTCCTACTGCCAGTTTCTGGAAGACACCTTCTTCAAGCAGTGGTACAGGAAGAAGTCTGCATCCTTCAAGAAAAACATGATTTTCATGCAGGACAATGCTCCATCACACGCGTCCAAGTACTCCACAGCGTGGCTGGCAAGAAAGGGTATAAAAGAAGAAAATCTAATGACATGGCCTCCTTGTTCACCTGATCTGAACCCCATTGAGAACCTGTGGTCCATCATCAAATGTGAGATTTACAAGGAGGGAAAACAGTACACCTCTCTGAACAGTGTCTGGGAGGCTGTGATTGCTGCTGCAGGCAATGTTAATGGTGAACAGATCAAAACACTGACAGAATCCATGGATGGCAGGCTTTTGAGTGTCCTTGCAAAGAAAGGTGGCTATATTGGTCACTGATTTGTTTTTGTTTTGTTTTTGAATGTCAGAAATGTATATTTGTGAATGTTGAGATGTTATATTGGTTTCACTGGTAAAAATAAATAATTGAAATGGGTATATATTTGTTTTTTGTTAAGTTGCCTAATAATTATGCACAGTAATAGTCACCTGCACACACAGATATCCCCCTAAAATAGCTAAAACTAAAAACAAACTAAAAACTACTTCCAAAAATATTCAGCTTTGATATTAATGAGTTTTTTGGGTTCATTGAGAACATGGTTGTTGTTCAATAATAAAATTAATCCTCAAAAATACAACTTGCCTAATAATTCTGCACTCCCTGTATTGTTACAAATAGGAGACTCAAAATTTGACAAAAAAGGAAAACGTCTCACTACTCCACTCAAGTTGGAATGTCCTATACAGAAGTTAGTTGTTCTACTGGAGAGTAGTGTTGAGCGAACAGTTCGAGCATAGTTCGGGTCCGTACCGAATTTTGGGGTGTTCGTGACACGGACCCGAACCCGAACTTTTTCGTAAAAGTTCGGGTTCGTCGTTCGGCATGTATTTTGGCGCATTTTGAAAGGCTGCAAAGCAGCCAATCAACATGCATCATACTACTTGCCCTAAAATGCCATCGCAGCTATGCCTACTATTGGCAAGGCTGTGATTGGCCAAGTGCAGCATGTGACTCAGCCTCTTTATAAGCTTGTGCGCACGTCGGGACGTGCTCACTCCCGATGTGAATAGAACAGGGATAGACGCAGCTGATGCTAGGGCGAGAATAGGCAGGGATAATTGAATAACTGGAAGCAAATTTCTCTCCTCCACCTGTGATTCATCTGAACAACTGCAGCTGAGCTGCTTTTTTGATAGGGATTGGCTATTTTTAGAGTGGCCAGAGTGATTTTTCCATCCACATGTACCTGGGCTGACCGCCGGCCGCCATTTTGCGACTTGTAGTGCTGCAGCAGAAGCTGCCACAGTGTGCATTCCAAAGCTCCAAACAAGTCAGACATCTACACCTGGGATTCAGACCAATAGCGATTTAGCAGCACAGTCCAAGGCTATTTTTTTTAAAGGTTGTGCAGACCATTTTGTGGCACATGTTACTGGGCTGATAGGCGGCGGCCATCTTGGGACTAGTGCTGCAGCACAATCTCTCCCAACGTCCATTAATCACTTGTAATAGTGGTCTGTGCCATAGAAATCCTACATCAGGGACTTGGGTGTGCTTGTGTCACCCCTACTAATACCAGTCCACCTGTAATCCATACAGTGAAAAGCCATAAAGTATTCCAGTGAGGGAATTTTTTTTTTATTTAAAAAAGGCCAAGTTAGTTTATCTGGCGTTCAATATACTAGATACAGTTAGGCCTGCGTTTCATACATCTGGAATTAGCAAACTAATGTGCTGGGGTTGGGAAAACATATATGTACCCATACTAGAATCTGTCAAAGAAAGCGGTACTCACATATAACAGTCATTCCATCTGTAATCCATACAGTCAAAAGACTGAAAGTATTCCAGTGAGGGAATTTTTTTTATTTAAAAAAGGCCAAGTTAGTTTATCTGGCGTTCAATATACTAGATACAGTTAGGCCTGCGTTTCATACATCTGGAATTAGCAAACTAATGTGCTGGGGTTGGGAAAACATATATGTACCCATACTAGAATCTGTCAAAGAAAGCGGTACTCACATATAACAGTCATTCCATCTGTAATCCATACAGTCAAAAGACTGAAAGTATTCCAGTGAGGGAATTTTTTTTATTTAAAAAAGGCCAAGTTAGTTTATCTGGCGTTCAATATACTAGATACAGTTAGGCCTGCGTTTCATACATCTGGAATTAGCAAACTAATGTGCTGGGGTTGGGAAAACATATATGTACCCATACTAGAATCTGTCAAAGAAAGCGGTACTCACATATAACAGTCATTCCATCTGTAATCCATACAGTCAAAAGACTGAAAGTATTCCAGTGAGGGAATTTTTTTTATTTAAAAAAGGCCAAGTTAGTTTATCTGGCGTTCAATATACTAGATACAGTTAGGCCTGCGTTTCATACATCTGGAATTAGCAAACTAATGTGCTGGGGTTGGGAAAACATATATGTACCCATACTAGAATCTGTCAAAGAAAGCGGTACTCACATATAACAGTCATTCCATCTGTAATCCATACAGTCAAAAGACTGAAAGTATTCCAGTGAGGGAATTTTTTTTATTTAAAAAAGGCCAAGTTAGTTTATCTGGCGTTCAATATACTAGATACAGTTAGGCCTGCGTTTCATACATCTGGAATTAGCAAACTAATGTGCTGGGGTTGGGAAAACATATATGTACCCATACTAGAATCTGTCAAAGAAAGCGGTACTCACATATAACAGTCATTCCATCTGTAATCCATACAGTCAAAAGACTGAAAGTATTCCAGTGAGGGGATTTTGCTTATAAAAAATAATATATTTCATTGTGGTGCGAGTTGAATCGCAACAATGAAGAAAAATACTATTAAGGGACGAGGACGCGGTCGTGGTGGTGTCCGTGGAGCCTCTGTTGCTGGTAGAGGACGTGGCCGTTCGGCCCCAGGCGCACACAGTAGGGAACGAACTCCCTCAACTAGCCGGCAGAATGTACCGCAATATCTCGTGGGGCCCAATGACGCTCTTAGGATGGTAAGGCCTGAGCAGGTACAGGCATTAATCGATTGGGTGGCCGACAGTGCTTCCAGCACGTTCACCACATGGTCTTCCACCCAGTCTTCTGCGGAAAGCGCACAGGTGGCACCTGAAAACCAAGCCCATCAGTCTGTCACATCACCCCCAAGCATATCAGGGAAACGGTCTGAGCCACAAGTTATGCAGCAGTCTCTTCTTCTGTTTGAAGACTCTGCTTCCAGGGTTTCCCAGGGGCGTCCACCTAGCCCTTCCCCAGTGGAGGAAGACATACCATGCACTGACGCACAACCACTTATGTCTCCAGATGAAGAGGACATGGGAATACCACAACAGCAGAGTCACCGACTCTCTGATGATGACGAAACACAGGTGCCCACTGCCGCGTCTTTTTGCAGTGTGCAGACTGAACAGGAGGAGGTCAGGGAGGGAGACTGGGTGGAAGACGATGCAGAGGACGATGAGGTCTTAGACCCCACATGGACTGAAGGTCGTGGCGATGACTTTCACAGTTCAGAGGAAGAGGTAGTGGTGAGACCGAGACAACAGCGAAGCCAAAGAGGGAGCAGGGGGCCAAAGCAGACGAGCCGCCGCCCCCAGAGTTCGCCTGCTACTGGACATCGCCAACAGGGACCCAGCCCCACAAAGGCAGCTTCAAAGAGTTCCCTGGCATGGCACTTCTTTAAACAATGTCCTACCGACAAGACCCGAGTGACTTGCACGCTCTGCCATCAGAGCCTGAGGCGAGGCATTAACGTTCTGAACCTCAGCACAACCTGCATGACCAGGCATCTACATGCAAAGCATGAACTGCAGTGGGGTACACACCTTAAAAACCAGGCACTCGCTGAGGCTCCCCCTGCTCCCTCTACCGCTGCTGCCTCGGCTTCCGCCTCGAGAGGAATGTTGCCACCTGCCGAGCAGCAAACAGAGGATGTGCCACCGACACCACCACCACCGCCACCGTCAACTAGCGTCTCCACTATATCACACAGCAGCGTTCAGCTCTCAATATCTCAAACCTTAGAGAGGAAGCGCAAATTCCCCCCGAGTCACCCTCGAGCCCTTGGCCTGAACGCCAGCATTTCTAAACTGCTGGCCTTTGAAATGCTGTCATTCCGGCTGGTGGACACAGACAGCTTCAAACAGCTGATGGCCATGGCTGTCCCGCAGTATGTGGTTCCCAGCCGCCACTACTTCTCCAAGACAGCCGTGCCTTCCCTGCACATGCAAGTGTCCGATAAAATCAAGTGTGCACTGCGCAACGCCATTTGTGGCAAGGTCCACCTAACCACAGATACGTGGACCAGTAAGCACGGCCAGGGACGCTATATCTCACTAACTGCACACTGGATGAATGTAGTGGCGGCTGGGCCCCCGGCGGACAGTTCCTTGGCGCACGTCCTTCCGCCCCCTAGGATCGCAGGGCATCATTCTCTGCCTCCTGTAGCCTCCTCCTCCTACTCGGCTTCCTCCTCCACTGCTTCCACCAGCTCATCCGGTCAGCCACACACCTTCACCACCAACTTCAGCACAGCCCGGGGTAAACGTCAGCAGGCCATTCTGAAACTCATATGTTTGGGGGACAGGCCCCACACCGCACAGGAGTTGTGGCGGGGTATTGAACAACAGACCGACGAGTGGTTTCTGCCGGTGGGCCTCAAGCCAGGCCTGGTGGTATGCGATAATGGGCGAAATCTCGTGGCAGCTCTGGGACTAGCCGGTTTGACGCACATCCCTTGCCTGGCGCATGTGCTGAACTTGGTGGTGCAGAGGTTCATTCACCACTACCCCAACATGTCAGAGCTGCTGCATAAAGTGCGGGCCGTCTGTGCGCGCTTCCGCCGTTCACATCCTGCCGCTGCTCGCCTGTCTGCGCTACAGCGGAACTTCGGCCTTCCCGCTCACCGCCTCATATGCGACGTGCCCACCCGGTGGAACTCCACCTTGCACATGCTGGAGAGACTGTGCGAGCAGCAGCAGGCCATAGTGGAGTTTCAGCTGCAGCACGCTCGCGTCAGTCGTACTGCCGAACAGCACCACTTCACCACCAATGATTGGGCCTCCATGCGAGACCTGTGTGCCCTGCTGCGCTGTTTCGAGTACTCCACCAACATGGCCAGTGGCGATGACACTGTTATCAGCGTTACAATACCACTTCTATGTCTCCTTGAGAAAACACTTAGGGCAATGATGTTAGAGGAGGTGGCCCAGGTGGAGGAGGAGGAGGATGAGGGCTCGTTTCTAACACTTTCGGGCCAGTCTGTTCGAAGTGGCTCAGAGGGAGGTTTGTTTAAGCAGCAGAGGACAGGTTCACAAGTCGCCAGCCAAGGCACTGTACTGGAGGACGAGGAGGAGGAGGAGGTGGAGGGGGACGAGGATGACGCAAGTTCACAGCGGGGTGGCAGCCCAGGCCCATCACTGGTGCGTGGCTGGGGGGATACGGTGGACGATGACGATACGCCTCCCACAGAGGACAGCTTGTCCTTACCCATGGGTAGCCTGGCCCACATGAGCGAATATATGCTCCAATGCCTGCGCAACGACAGCAGAGTTGCCCACGTTTTAACGTGTGCAGACTACTGGGTGGCCACCCTGCTGGATCCCCGGTATAAAGACAATGTGCCCACTTTAATTCCTGAACTGGAGCGCGACCGTAAGATGCGCGAGTACAAGCGCACGCTGATAGAGGCGCTCTTGAGAGCATTCCCACATGTCACAGGGGAACAGGTGGAAGGTGAAGGCAGAGGAGTGGCAAGAGGTCGCCAACGCAGCTGTGTCACGGCCAGCTCATCTGAGGGCAGGGTTAGCATGGCAGAAATTTGGAAAAGTTTTGTCTCCACGCCACAGCTATCTGCACCGACACCTGATACGGAACGTGTTAGCAGGAGGCAGCATTTCACTAACATGGTTGAACAGTATGTCTGCACACCCCTCCACATCCTGACGGATGGTTCGGCCCCATTCAACTACTGGGTTTCGAAATTGTCCACGTGGCCAGAGTTAGCATGTTATGCCTTGGAGGTGCTTTCCTGCCCGGCGGCCAGCGTTTTATCTGAACGCGTATTCAGCACGGCAGGGGGCGTCATTACTGACAAGCGCAGCCGCCTGTCCACAGCCAACGTGGACAAGCTGACCTTCATAAAGATGAACCAGGCATGGATCCCACAGGACCTGTCCCTCCCTTGTGCAGAGTAGTCCTTATTAACTGCCTAAAACATGTCTTGTTGTGCTACGGGCCACTTCTTTATTTGATACAAATTTTATGAAACCCACAGTTGAATGAAACTCTTCTCTGTCTGGGCGCCGGGGCCTAACCAGATGAAAGTGGCCGGTTAAACTAACGGGTGACATGAAGCCATAACCTCTGCCATGCTACCTCTGTCTTCTGTCTGGGTGCTGAGGCCTAAGTCAAATAAAGCGGTCTTCTGCTGTGCTGGGGGATATGAAGCTAATCTCTGACCTCTCTCCTCTGTCTGGGTCCAAAGGCCTAAATCACTGAAAGAGGCCTTCTCCTGTGGTGTGTGATATGATGCCTGAATATGTGCTGTGGTGCCTCTCTCCTCTTCCTGGGTGCGGGGGTCAAAGTAACTCAATGGTGGCTTCTCCTGTGGTGGCTGATATGATGCCAGAATATGTGCTGTGGTGCCTCTCTCCTCTTCCTGGGTGCGGGGGTCAAAGTAACTCAATGGTGGCTTCTCCTGTGGTGGCTGATATGATGCCAGAATATGTGCTGTGGGGCCTCTCTCCTCTTCCTGGGTGCAGGGGTCAAAGTAACTCAATGGTGGCTTCTCCTGTGGTGGTTAGTATGATGCCAGAATATGTGCTGTGGGGCCTCTCTCCTCTTCCTGGGTGCAGGGGTCAAAGTAACTCAATGGTGGCTTCTCCTGTGGTGGTTAGTATGATGCCAGAATATGTGCTGTGGGGCCTCTCTCCTCTTCCTGGGTGCAGGGGTCAAAGTAACTCAATGGTGGCTTCTCCTGTGGTGGCTGATATGATGCCAGAATATGTGCTGTGGTGCCTCTCTCCTCTGTCTGGGTCCAAAGGCCTAAATCACTGAAAGAGGCCTTCTCCTGTGGTGTGTGATATGATGCCTGAATATGTGCTGTGGTGCCTCTCTCCTCTTCCTGGGTGCGGGGGTCAAGGTAACTCAATGGTGGCTTCTCCTGTGGTGGCTGATATGATGCCAGAATATGTGCTGTGGTGCCTCTCTCCTCTTCCTGGGTGCGGGGGTCAAAGTAACTCAATGGTGGCTTCTCCTGTGGTGGCTGATATGATGCCAGAATATGTGCTGTGGTGCCTCTCTCCTCTGTCTGGGTCCAAAGGCCTAAATCACTGAAAGAGGCCTTCTCCTGTGGTGTGTGATATGATGCCTGAATATGTGCTGTGGTGCCTCTCTCCTCTTCCTGGGTGCGGGGGTCAAAGTAACTCAATGGTGGCTTCTCCTGTGGTGGCTGATATGATGCCAGAATATGTGCTGTGGGGCCTCTCTCCTCTTCCTGGGTGCGGGGGTCAAAGTAACTCAATGGTGGCTTCTCCTGTGGTGGCTGATATGATGCCAGAATATGTGCTGTGGTGCCTCTCTCCTCTTCCTGGGTGCAGGGGTCAAAGTAACTAAATGGTGGCTTCTCCTGTGGTGGTTGATATGATGCCTGATTCTCTGCTGTGAAACCTCTCTCCTCCATCTGGGTGTAGGGGTCAAAGTCTTTCAAAGTCGCCTTCTCCTGTGCTGATTGATATAAAGCTGATGGTTGTGCCATCTGACATGGTTGCCAGGGTCTGATTCAATGGGGGCCTACTCCTGTGGTGGGTGATCTAAATGCCTGATTCTCTGCTGTGAAACCTCTCTCCTCCGTCTGGGTGTAGGGGTCAAAGTCTTTCAAAGTCGCCTTCTCCTGTGCTGATTGATATGAAGCTGATGGTTGTGCCATCTGACATGGTTGCCGGGGTCCCATTAAATTGGGGCCTACTCCTGTGGTGGGTGATCTAAATGCCTGATTCTCTGCTTTGAAACCTCTCTCCTCCGTCCGGGTGTAGGGGTCAAAGTCTGTCAAAGTCGCCTTCTCCTGTGCTGATTGATATAAAGCTTATGCTTGTGCCATCTGACATGGTTGCCGGGGTCTGATTCAATGGTGGCCTACTCCTGTGGTGGGTGATCTAAATGCCTGATTCTCTGCTGTGTAACCTCTCTCCTCCGTCTGGGTGTAGGGGTCAAAGTAACTAAATGGTGGCCTACTCCTGTGGTGGGTGATATGATGCCTGGTTCTCTGCTGTGGGACCTCTCTCCTTTGTCTGGGTGCTGTGGTCAAAATAATAGTAAGTGACCTTCTCCATTGGTGGGTGACTTGAAGCCTGATTCTGTGCTATGGGACCTCACTCCAATTAATATTGTTTAATTTTTATTTATTTTATGTTAACTCATCATTTCCCTATCTACATTTGTTTGCAGGGGATTTAACTACATTTTGCTGCCTTTTGCAGCCCTCTAGCCCTTTCCGGGTGTGTTTTACAGCCTTTTTAGTGCCCAAAAGTTCGGGTCCCCATTGACTTCTATGGGGTTCGGGTTCGGGATGAAGTTCGGGTCGAGTTCGGATCCCGAACCCGAACATTTTTCGAAAGTTCGGCCGAACTCGTCGAACCCGAACATCCAGGTGTTCGCTCAACTCTACTGGAGAGTGATAAAAGACACTTGGAAGTTGAGAACCTGATGGAAAATTCCTCAAATTCATGTTTAAGTCCTACCAAGAACATAGAATAGAATAGGTCATTTTGGTGGGAGTGTAGTTGGCCAGCTAAGACCTGTCCTAGGTTGCTAGTATAGCTTATATGTGTATACAGCTAGACCTGCCAATAATCTTAATACAGTTCCTATGTTTATATGTTAAAGACAAAAGCAGAGTTATTTATTGTGACTTCATGTTTTGGATGTCATATAACAGTTACCATTTTTCGTCCTATAAGATGCACCTGCCCATAAGATGCACCTAGGTTTTTGAGGAGGAAAATAAGAATGGATGACACCTTTATGGGGGATCTGTAGATAACGCACTGTTATGGATCTGTGGAGGACACACTGTTATGGGGGATCTGTGGATGGCACTGTCATGGGGGGATCTGTGGATGGCACTGTTATGAGGGGGATCTGTGGATGGCAATGTTATATGGGATCTGTGGATGGCACTGTCATTGGGGGATCTGTGGATGGCACTGTCATTGGGGGGATCTGTGGATGGCACTGTTATGGGGGATCTGTGGATGGTACTGTTATGGGGGCATCTGTGGATGGCACTGTTATAGGGGCATCTGTGGATAACACATATATAGCATCTTATGCTATATATGTGTCATCCACAGATATCCCCCATAACAGTGTCCCTGTGTACAGTAAATAGTGACCCTAATACAAGTGGGGGCCGGCAACTGGTGTTAAAATCGCTGCAGTCACTGTACTCTAATACACCGGGCCCCGCACACAGCAGTATTCAGATGTAAACTGTAGGCAATTGATATGTTAACTGTAGGCAATCCATATTTAAACTACAAGGTAGCGCAATCCGCGTACTTTAGTACTCACTATTGAACGCCCGTACTTGCAGTCACACACTTCCCCACAGCGCATGCTCTGCCTGCTTCATTAATAAAGTGGGCAGAGCATGCGCCGTGAAGAAGTGAGTGACTGGCCAGCCTGCCTGCAAGTACGGGCGTTCAATAGTGAGTACTAAGGTACGTGGATTGCGCTACCTTGTAGTTTAAATATGGATTGCCTACAGTTAACATATCAGGAGCCTACAGTTTATATCTGAATACTTGTGTGTGCGGGGCCTGGTGTAAGAGTACAGTGACTGCACCAGGCCCCGCCACGAGTTGCCTCCAGCCCTCCTCCCTCCCTGCTGATACATCACAGGCTGCTCTGTGCAGCATCACAGAATGCGATGTAAAAATGGCAGCATTCGCCCCATAAGACGCACTGCCATTTCCCCCTCACTTTGGGGGGGGGGGGTGCATCTTATGGGGAGAAAAATACGGTATATATTGTGTTCACAAAAGCAGAAAAGATAATATGCCTTTAAAATTCATTATATAAATGTAAGGTAAGCTCAATGACACAGCAGAAACAACAGAAAGCATAGAGTTAAACTGTTGTTACTCAGCCGGAGGTAAGACCAATCACAGCCACCCTTACACTGAGCAGGAGTCTTGGCCAATCACAGCCAATCTTACACTTAGCCTGTGTGGTAAATCCCCCAGCTGGAATCATTACACCAGAGGAGAGGAGCTGAACAGACATTCACTCCACTAAGAGCTGTGTTTTATGGAAGCAAGAGGCCAAAATAAGTATAGAACAGTTATATAATGTTCCTATTGTTAATGTAGTGATTAGAACTGTATACTGAACCAGTTATGTATGCTTACTTACAGTTCCACCATACAAATTGCATGATTTTCCTATCCTGTGACGTAAAGTCATGATTTTATTAAAGACACGGAGGCGAGTATTGCTTTCTCTTTCTTTACTGTGACAAATAGCAGCAAAGAAAAAATACAACCCAAACAAGTCACCAAGGCAACCAGAACCCTCCCCCATATGACCCAGTATAAAAGGTCTGGATCCCAAACACTCCTCCTCTTTCTTTGATGGTGATTCTCCACTTGAAAACTGAACATTCCAACCTGAAAGAAAAAAGTTCCAGCCGAACAAACAAAACTAAGACGAAACCATCATGAAACCGGAGTTGCTGAGCTGGATAACGAAAATGAAGACACGGCAGTCATCGGTTGCAGTGTAAATAGTAGATTCATCCTATGAAAAGAAAAAAATCATAAAGACAAAAGGTAATTGACCTAGTAAGGAAGTGGATACAGCAAAGTCTAGTAAGATCTTTACCAACATAACGAAATTCAAATACAGTATAAGATACTTAAATACAGAATAAGGATAGCATTAATTCAAAAGACAATAATGACAACATAGTAATAAGGCAGAGTAGAAAAATAGGGAGGGGCAATACTCGCCTCCGTGTCTTTAATAAAATCATGACTTTACGTCACAGGATAGGAAAATCATGCAGTTTTGTTACATGACACGGAGGCTCCTATTGCGAGTTTAAAGCTGAGAAACAACTGAGGAGAAAACATGAGAAGGAAGACGAAAATAGAACTCACGAAATGTCGAAACTCGGGACCAGTCTGCAAGTCACATAATGTCCTCCAATCGTGCTCCAGCGACTGCCATGGAAGTTGCTGCAGCACCTCTGGTGGAATGTGCGGTATCAATTCCCGCTTGGGATATAATCCATTTAACCCATCGAGCCAAGGTGACGCTGGTAACAGGGTGAAAAGGACGGCGGTAAGATAAAAAAAGCTGAGGGCAAGTAGAAACACGATGAGAAGCGGTACGAGACTCATACTCTCTTAGACAAGCGACCGGACAGAGAGACGGAGTATCCGGAAAACACGGGTAAGACACCGACCGAATATTGGTTTCCGTGCGACGAGTGATATTAAATACCACACCCTCTGGTGTAAAAGAACGAGCGTCATAGTCCAAGGCTCTAACGTCCGAGACTCTCTTACAAGAAACCAAACAAAATAGAGAAACCAACTTAGCGGAAAGCTGTCGTAAAGATAGGTCTGAGTTGAGCGGCCAGGATGAGAAAAGAGATAAGACTGAAGATACGTCTCAGGTGGACGAAAAACGGGGCCTAGGAGGGTGCTGACCCGCAGGAATGTCGCCCTTAAGAAGGCGACATACCAAAGGGTGCTGACCCGCAGGAACGCCATTAAAACCTAGATGAGAGGCAGAAATGGCCGAACAGATTGATCGTACGATACGCCCTACCCTTATCAAAAAGAGATGTGAGGAACTCCAGGATCTCCGTTACAGGTGCTGAAACGGGATACACGTGCCTAACCATGCACCCAAGATTTCCAGGCCGCACGATAGGACCGTCTGGTTCCGGGAGCCCATGCGTCTTCCAAAAGACGTCTAGTTGAGTCCGAAATTGCTGAGACGTGCCAGGGTTCCCCGAGACTCTGCAGGCTAGGAGCAGCAGGGATCCCTCTAGTATGAGAGGATGTTGTAGACCCGAAGGATCTAATAAGAGGTCCGGTAAGATTGGGAGAAGTAGTGGGAACTGTATCAGGACTTCCAATAGCTGAGGAAACCAAGATTGGGTGGTCCAAAACGGGACAATCAGTACTAGTTCGGCCCTCTGTTGGCGAATCTGAGCCAGGACTCGGGGAATCAGAGCAAATGGTGGGAAGGCATACATGAGATGTCCCGACCAGTCTTGCAAAAGGGCGTCTATTGCTTCCGCGTCTGGATCCGGACGCCAGCTGTAGAAACGGAGAAGCTGAGTGTTCAAGCGGGACGCGAAAAGGTCCAAATGGAAAGGTCCCCAAAGAGAGGATATAGATGAGAATACCGTTGTGTCTAGCCTCCAATCGCTGGAGTCGGAGAGAAAACGTGAACTCCAGTCCGCGTGGGTGTTGTGGAGGCCGGGTAGGTATTCCGCAACTACGGTGATGTCCCTGTTGAGGCAGAAGGTCCAAAATTCCCGAGCCAGATGGGACAGGGTCGACGAATGCGTGCCTCCCCCATGGCGTTGACATAGCGAACTGCTGACACGTTGTCCATCCGTAGTTTGATGCAGGTCCTGGTCAATCCATTCGCAAAACTGCAAATCGCGAAAGTGACCGCGAGAAGCTCCAGGGCGTTGATGTGTAAGGTATATTCCTCCGCCGACCAGCATCCTCCAGTGGTCACTCCGTTGCATTAGGCTCCCCATCCCAGCAGACTTGCATCCGAATCGACCGTAAAATCAGGACGAGGGACGAAAATCGCCTTGCCATTCCACGCCTCTAAATTGTGAATCCACCAAGTTAACTCGTCCCTGGCTGCCCCGTCCAGGGTGATCAAGTCCGCATAAGAGAGACCTGCTTGAAGATGGGCGTTCTTGAGGCGTTGCATGGCACGGTACTGTAGGGGAGCTGGAAAAACTGCCTGGATAGAGGCCGAGAGGAGGCCTATGATACGGGCCAGCTGACGTAGTGAGACCTGAGGGAGGGAAAGCGCCTGGCAAAGCTCCTTGCGGATCGCTCGGACCTTGGAAGACTGAGCGTCTTTGTATTCGAGCTTATCGTGAAGCCCAAAAATTCCAACTCCTGAGCCGGAGTTAGACAGGATTTCTCCAGGTTGAGTAGGAAACCTAGACGGGACAAGAGGTCCATAGTCCAGTCTAAATGCGTCACTAGGTTAGCTTGGTCTTGAGCCATGAGTAGGATATCGTCTAGATAGATAATTAGACGGATCCCTCGACTGCGGAGACAGGAGACAACAGGGCGCAGCAACTTTGTAAAGGCCCAAGGAGCTGAGGAAAGCCCGAACGTAAGACATGTAAATCGCCATATGTCCTTGTTACAACGGAACTGAAGGAGGTCCCTGGAAGCTTCGGACAATGGGACCGTTAGATAGGCGTCCTTCAAATCTAACTTGACCATCCAATCGCCGTGAAGGAGCATGTCCCTCAAGAGGTGGATACCCTCCATTTTGAAATGCCGATAACGGACGAAGGCGTTTAGCGGCCGAAGGTTGATAACAGGGCGCATCTGTCCTCCTTTTTTGGCCACTAGAAACATATTGCTGAGCACACCCATGGAGGCGGATGGGGCCGGTTCTATAGCGCCTTTCAGGGATAGGGCTAGTAATTCTTTGTGCAAAAGAAGATGCTTTGGTGAAGGGAGGTGGTAAGGTACAGGAGGAGGAATGTAAATACGAGAGCTGATTAGCTCTATCTGGAATCCCTGAACAGTCGAAAAAACCCATGGGTCCAAGGTAATTGTTGACCAAACGTGGGAAAAACGACGGAGTCTGCCCCCTACCCAAGTAATTAAAGAAAGGGACGGGGTTGGTAGACTTACCGAATGGGCGTCTTGAAGTTGAAAAACCTCTGGATCCTCTGGATCTCCAAGCCGGACCACGGGAGGGGAAAAAGGCAGACGGCTGTCTGGACTCTTGGTTCGAGTTTCGGTACATAAAGGAGCCTCGACCCGATCCGCGGGTCTGGAATGATGATCGGCCGGACAGGCGGCCCCTAGAGCTGCCGTCCCTGGTGGAGACCCGACCCTGAAAAACGCGTCTCATAGACGTTTGGGCCTTATCTAAGGCCGTAAAGGCTCCAACAAAACGGGAGAGATCCTTTATAAATGAATCTCCAAATAGGAGGCTCTGGGCGTCCTTACCCGCTTCCGTTAATGCCAAATTTGAGAGTTTTGGCTCAATTTTAAAAAGTATGGCCTTCCGTCTCTCAATAGAGAGAGAAGTATTAATATTACCTGTGATACACACAGCACGCTGCACCCATCCACGGAGCTCTTCCGGGTCTACCAGCGTGTTTTGAGCTTTAGCGGACACAGCCAACTCAAATATTTTTGTCAGGGGGCCTAAAATATCCAAGACCTTGTCTTGACAGGCTTTTAGGGCAGATTCAAGCCCTCTGCGGGGATTCCATCCCGACTTAGTTAAATATTGGGACATCTTCGGGTCCACAATAGGGGTCTCACAGACCTTATTCGGAACAATTGGCCTGGGGCATTCAGCTCTTAACTTGTTTCTAGCCTCTTTACTAAGAGGTTGGCGCACTCGGGCCTCCAAGTATTTGGCAACATGGTCAGAAGGCAGCCATTCCGCGGACCTCGGATGGTGGAGAGCATCCGGGTCAAAGAGCGGTTCACCAGACGGGTCTAGAACGGCCGAAGAGGGTTCCAAGGAACCGTCAGTATTAGTGGTAAGGGATATGGCCGGGGTAGTAGATGGCCCCTGGGGGTCCATATCTAAAAAGGTCCAAACCCTCCTCCTCTGCACTATGGTAAGATTTCTCCTGAGCCTCCTCATCCGAACCATGATCGGAGTCTGAATCGGTGTCATGTTGCGCTCTGGTGCATTTCCAGTGCCTCGCCTTTTCTGCCTGGCGGGCGTAGGCTCTTTTGCGCGAACGCATCGCGCTATATTGGGTGGCAGGTATCTCACCAATACTAACAGTTCTGGAGGCTTGTACATCAGGGGCAGCCGCCCGTGAACTAGAGTGTACAGGGTGACTACTGGCCTTAGAGGACGGAGTATGTGACAAAAAAGCTTCAGAAATGGATTGAGATATGGCAAAAGCCATGGACCCCATAGCAGATTGAATGGCCATAGCTACTGAGCGCTGTATTGCCAGCCCCTGATCATCAGACTGAGCAGAGGTAGACTCCTGGACAAGAGACAACTGCTCCAAGTCCTTAGGAGTGGGGGTGTGCTGATTGTGATCAGACATGCTTACAGTACTAAGCCTAATATAAAATATCTATGTCCTGGGGATTCAACCAGGGAGGTAAAATATATATAGTTAGGTCAAAAAATGAAAAACTAACCCAGCGGCCGGCAGCACACACTCACAGGTGAGGGGAGAAGCTAATAGGCACAAAACGCTGCAGCAGAAAAGACCGCCAGACCAGCGGTATTACAGAGCGGTTAAGAGCGAGATCCCGCGATACTGAGGTAAAAGCGCGCGAGATCTCGCGAGAACAAGGGGAAAGCGCACGAACCCAACCGGGAAGGAGAAGAGAGAAGGACAGGACCGGAATATGGCGGCCGAAGTCCCGCGAGACTACGGCCGCCCGGCGGACACGCGCAGGAGAGCAACCAGCTGAGGTAAGAAAAGAAGGAAAAACAACAATGCGGAACGAACGGACAGGAGCGGGACAACCTGTGGAAATAAAACACTGCATAACCCACAGACCAAATAATATAAATACTAAATATATATATAAGATAAGAAATATAGGAACCTATAGAGAAAATATATATAAACGCAGCAATACAGCTAAAGGGATAAGAGGGGAAGCAATATGAAGGGAGATATCAAGTCCCTGATAATACTAAGCTCCCCCAAAAATCTGCCCACACAATGGTACTTATCTGTGGACAGCAGCAGCAAAGAAAGAGGAGGAGTGTTTGGGATCCAGACCTTTTATACTGGGTCATATGGGGGAGGGTTCTGGTTGCCTTGGTGACTTGTTTGGGTTGTATTTTTTCTTTGCTGCTATTTGTCACAGTAAAGAAAGAGAAAGCTATAGGAGCCTCCGTGTCATGTAATAAAATTGCAAATTATGAACTACTCATACCAGATCATACTGAGCCATAAAAGCAAACTGCTCAAAACAATTGTATAGAGCAAACTGCAAACCAAGTAGAACTATTGGTTAAACCTCAGATATACATCTCAGAGAAATCATAAAGTGCTTAAATAACTTAAAGTGAGAGTACAGATACTGAGGAGAGAAATATATCCATCATTTTATGTTGAATGACAAGATTGAACAGTTGAACCACCATCTTATGCATGCCACCATTTTGTGATACTTTATTCAACACGTGTTTTGTACATGGACTATCTGCTGTGGAGGCGGCAGGGAAATATATGAAGAAAAGTTAATAAAGAAGTTATTTCAAGCATTTGGTGTGCTCTTTAAACCTACTGTTTCCATAGAACGGCGCTAGAAGAATTACAGAGTAACAGTCTGGTTAGACTAAAAATTCAGAGATATCAAAATTATTCTAATGCCACAGCGCAAAAGGCACTTCATAGTGCTGCGCCTGCCACAGCCCCTATTCATGATTTTTGGAAATTTTCCAGTGACTGGCATAGTTCCAAGCGAGTGACAGAAGGCAAATGTGGGGCCCATATTCAAAAAGGGCCCTAGGTCTTCCCCAGGTAATTATAGGACAGTAAGCTTAAAGGGGGTTATCCGAGAGTATAAACCCCCTAATATGCAGGGCCCCCCAGACTGAATATACTTACCCCACTCCCTGTGCCACTCCTGGCGTAATCTGCGATGCTAGGGAGGTTCGTCCCCATCACGGCCTGCCATTGGCTGCTCCCCCCTGACACCGGATGTTTTCATCCACGCACAGGGAGAAGCTGCAGCAGCAGTACGGGGACCAGGAGCTGAGCAGGGAGTGTTGTAAGTATATTCAGTGTGGGAGGCCCAACATATTGAGGGGCTTTTTATACTCTCGGATAACCCCTTTAACTTCTGTTGTGGAAAAATGTTTGAAGGAGTCCTAAGGGTCTATATGCAGTAGTATGTGACGGTAAATAATATCATAAGTGATAGCCAGCATGGGTTTACTAAGTACAGAAGTTGTTAACTAAGGACAATTTTGGATATAGGCCAGGCCGGACCTGGGCTGCAAGTCTGGGGGATGCCTGTTTAAAAGGGGTCTGGAAAGAGGGAAAGGGGCCATTTTGTTTAGGCACAGTAATGGTAGATGTCCCTGGTGTCCCCTTTGTTTAAAAAAAAAAAAAGGTTGTGTGCCCTGTGCGGTACTTACTCACCATGGCTGCCATGATAGCAGCGGAGAGTAGCAGGAGTGACTTGAACAACATAGAGGCTCAGCGTTGTTATTACAAGTCGGGCAGCACATGGCTGGCTCACTGAATTTTGGAGCGTTGGTGACCCCTAGCGGTACGGCTGTGTAAGTGTGCGCCCAGGCTACAGGAGGAGAAGAAGTACCTGCAATGGAGGTGCTGAGGATTCCTGGACAGGAGAGAGACTGCACGCAACAATCTCAAACTCACGTTGCGGCTGGCGGAGTCGCAGCATCCATGCAGCCAGGTGAGTCGCAAGGGGGCAACCCCAGGGGTGGCGGTTGGTAGGGGGTTAGGGGAGATTTGGGCCGGCTTGTGGTAGCTAGTGCATAGTTTGGTGGTCCCGGGGTTGGCGATGGGGTCACCATTGACAGTGTGAGGTGTCCCAGGGTAGTGGGGGGATGGTCTCGAGCGGTATTGGTAGCAGTGGGCCAAGGGTGGTGTCATTGGAGTCGGGGATAATATGCGTCTTTTTGGACAATCCGGTGAAGGGCAAGGTATATGTTTGCTTTGACGGGCCAGTGGGGGCTAATTTGAAGGTGTGTGATAAGATTTG
The DNA here is from genome assembly GCF_905171765.1 of Bufo bufo. Classification (NCBI taxonomy): domain Eukaryota; kingdom Metazoa; phylum Chordata; class Amphibia; order Anura; family Bufonidae; genus Bufo; species Bufo bufo. Next base: position 33,948 of record NW_024400199.1, read on the forward strand.
GAAAGGGGTGTGTGGATTTTTTTCCCCTACTCCCTTTGGAGAGTTTTTTAGTTGGATAGGGATTATAAGGAGGACAAGAATGAGGAGGAGGACAAGCGGCGGTATTGTCTGATCCCTCGGACGCTCTCTAATTGGTTACAGGCCTTGTAATCCTGGCCAGCGTTATAGGGGAAAAGGCGCCAGAATATTGTTCTGCTCTTTTTTGTTATCTGGACGCCATTGGGGAAGCTTACTGGGTATATGGAGCTGGCTGCGGTATGACAAACAGTTTTGTCAGTGCAAGGCGGTCCATTCTAGCATCAGGTGGGATCATAAAGATATAGCGCTGTGGTTGTGGGTGACGGCTCCGGTTCGGGTAGTACTTTCAATGGGGAGTCTGGGATTCCGGGTAGTCGGAGCACTCGGCGGCATTTCAGAAGGGTTTGTGCTTCCTCTTTAAATTGGGCACCTGCAAGTATGGGGACAAGCGCAAGTTTAAGCACGAGTGCTCTTCTTGTGGGGGTAGTCATGGAGCCGCTCAGTGTTTTAGGAGTCAGAAAGGGAAAAGCAGAGGGGATGCGCTTGGAAAAGGGTCGTACTCCCTTTGGCTAGCCTGGATGGGGCTCCTAAATAGGTATGCGAACCAGGTTGCGGCTGAATTTTTGAGGACGGGTTTTCGCAAGGGTTTCTGGATTCCATTTGTTGAGGGGGATTGTTCTTTGGGGTGTGGAAGAATTTGCATTCGGCTACAGAGTTTCCAGGAGTGGTTTCAGCGAAATTGCGTAAGGCGGTCAAACTGGGGCGCATGGCGGACCCTTTTACGGGCCCTCCAATGCCGTCTTTGAGGATTTTCCCTTAGGAGTGGTTCCTAAAAAGGATCCTGGGAAATTTCGGCTAATTCATCATCTGTCATTTCCCAAAGGGGGCTCAGTTAATGATGGGATTGCGCCTTAGTTGTGTTCTGTAGTTTATACGTCGTTTGATGAGGCAGTTCGTTGGGTTCGGGAGTTTGGTCAGAGGGCATTGCTAGTGAAGGTCAATATTGAGTCAGCTTTTCGGTTGTTGCCGAGGCATCCTGACTGTCAGCTTCTGTTGTGCTGCTTTTCAAACGGGGGATTTTTTGTGGATCAATGTTTGCCTATGGGTTGCTCCATTTCGTGTGAGTATTTTGAGACGTTCAGTACGTTTTTGGAGTGGGTGGCACGGGACTGGTCAGAGTGGCGGTCCATCATCCATTACTTGGACGATTTTTTTTTGTTTATTGGGCCGCCAAATTCGAATGGATGCTCGGTTATGCTGCATTCTTTTGAGGTGATGGCATGGCAGTTTGGAGTAACACTGGCGGGGAACAAGACGGAGGGGCCAATGACGGCGTTTAGTTTTTTGGGCATGGTTATTGATACCGTCACGATGGAGTGCAGGTTGCCAGATGATATATGGAGGATCTGCAGAGGGTGGTGTCCACTGCTAGTGGCATGCGGAAGATCCAACTGCGGGAGTTGCAGTCCCTTTTAGGAAAATTTTATTTTGCGTGTCGTATCATGCCCATGGGTAGAATCTTCTGTCTGCATTTGGGGCAGACGACAGCAGGAGTCCGGCTCCGCATCACTTTGTGTGGCTTGGTAGAGAGCTGTGAGAGGATTTACGAGTCTGGACGTTATTTTTAGAACACTAAAATGGTCGGTCGTTTTGGATGTCTGACGTGGTGGTCATGATGGATTTTGAGCTGCTTACGGCTGCGGCTGGGGGCATTGGTTTCGGGGCTTATTTTCAAGGGCATTGGTGCGTGGGGGTGTGGCCAGAGTAATGGAAGGCTGAGGGTTGGGTGAAGAATCTGGCTTTGCTAAAGCTTTTCCCGATTGGGGTGGCGGTGTTGTTGTGGGTCGGCCTCGTCACTGCCAGTCATGAATGTTCTACAGCATTTGGTCTTGGTCTGTTTGTCCTTGAATGCATGGATAGTGGCTTCTCATGTTCCAGGAGTCAGTAACTCAATTGTGGTTGCTTTTTCTCGTTTGCAGTGAGATCGTTTTCGGGAACTGGTGCCGGAGTCGGACGAGCAGGGGAGTGAGCTGCCCACCGGAGTTGTGGAATCTGCCATTCGGTCTGTAAATGCGTTGTTGTGGGGTATATTGGCGGGGGGATACGTGGGCTGCTTATGAGAGGGATTGGGGTTTTTGGGAAGCTAGGAAACAGTGTTTAGCTAGGGAGGGGCTCAAGGAGGAGGTTTTGTTGTTGTTACTGGTGGGGCATTGTAGAGAGAAGGGCTGGTCAGTGTCACATATTACAAGTTTTATTGCATGGGTGTAAGTGCAGGGGCTTTCGGGACATTACAAAGTAGTTTTTGGTGTTGGAGGCCTTGAGGGTTGGAGGTGACGGAAGGTGATGAACCTCAGACGGCCTTCGTTTAATCTTTTGGGCCATTTGTTTTCACAGTTACGTGTGGTATGTGTGTCAGCCGTGGAGGGGTGGTTGTTTTGATTTGCTATCTCTGCCCAGGTTGTTGCCCATGTTTGCACAGTTCTGCCTCTGAGCTGGTGGCTATCGGCTAGAGGTAGTTTAGTTGAGGGGTGGGGCAGATTTCCACCAGGTTTTTGGGGCTCCAAGGACCCTCACCATTAGGAATGCTGTGGGTCGTGGAGGGGCCTTATGGGGAAAAGGCCTTTGGGGATGTTATTTGTTATTTATATTATTTATGTTGTTTGTGTTAATAAAATGGCTGCTGTGGCCAATTAAATCCACCTATGGCTGAATTGTCTTTCTTGTGGATAGGGAAGATTAGGGAAAGGGTAGCTGTGGGGAGGGAGAGCGATTCGACAATACCCTAGTCAAGTTTTCTTGGACTTTGCAAAGACATTTGACACTTTAGGCCTACAGGCTTAGAAAGTACAATTTGTAATTAGGATTGAAAACTGGCTGAAGAGTTGTGGTCAATGAATTCTAAATAGTCCCCAGTTATCAGTGGTGTACCACAAGATCTATGGAACAACTCCATAGACTACAATACAAGTTAACTTGGACACTGAGGGGGTCATTTATGAAACAGAAATACGCCTATATTAGATCATTTGCGCCGCAATCTGCAACTTTTTCCCATTCACGCCAGGTCTAAAAAGTGGGCAAGGCGTGGGCAAGGAAAGGACGGGCTGGCAGGCCGGTCTCATTTACCCTTTTCTACGCCTTTTAGGCGTAGAAAAGTGTCTAAATGTAAGACAGCAAGGAAGCTGTCTTAAGCTTAGAAGCGGTGGTGGGTGCGTTGAAGTTATGTAGAGGATGGCACCTCTACATAACTTCGGTGGATCCACCGTCAGCACAGGGGCTTATTAAGACCGGTGTCTTAATAATGTGGGCATCTAATTGGCAAATGAGATTCAATATGGATAGATGTAAAGTTATACTAATGGGTACTAAAAATCTACGTGCATCATATATCCTGGGTTTACTTGTAGATCATAGACTAAATAACAGCATACAATGTCAATCAGCTGCTTAAAAGGCTAGCAGGATATTGTTATGTATTAAACAAGGCATGGACTTGTGGGTCATGGATGCAAAGCTTTGGTGTGGCATCATCTGGAATATGCAGTTCAGTTCTGGTCACCAGTTCATAGAAAGGACGCTTTAGAACTGGAAAAAGTACAAAGGAGAGTAATTAAACTGATAATGGGCATGTAGGGTCTTAGTTATGAGGACAAACTAAAATGATTAAAGGCTATGTACACCTTTGGAAAAAAAAATTGCTAATTAATTTATTATGTGGAGAAAATCATGTCTCCAATTGGTTGTGAGAGAGGTCAGCAATACATTCTGTAGTACAGACAGCTACAGCACCTTTTTTCGCCACTACCCATTACTTTGGATGGCCGAGGCAACTGTCTGTTGGCCATAGTGTATAACAACTGTATCGCTAACAGAACAGATTCGTTTTGAATATTGGAGCACTGCACAGTGATGCACACAACGATATATTAGACCTGCCTTTAATACTGATGCACAGTAACTGTTTCACTAACAGAACGGATTAGCTATGAATGTCGGTGCACTGCACAGTGATGCACATGGCGATACACTCTTCCTGCAGTCTCCTTGTACTCTCCATTAACAGTTTGCACTTTGCGGCAACACTTTCCTTAGTGCATGAGCGTCTTGTCACGTCTCTCACTATGCTCCGCTCACAGGACAATGGCGGCAACTGCTTGGCATCAGGGCTTATAGGGCTCTGCCTACATGTGATATCACAGGGGGATTGCTACCTGCGGATTGGCTGGCTGCACGGCATTATGGTTGATATCACGTTCCTGGGCTTCTCTCCTCCACACTTACTTTCACTTTCTAACAAGTGCAGCCAACATTTTAGGAAAAATGAATCGTTATCACGAAGCACAAGGAAATTCGGATTAGTTTAGAATCAAAGTTTTCCTAAACTGCGGATCGAATTTTGCTTTGAATAGTTTGCTTCGCTCAACGCTAGTCAGGAGGGTTTAGGGTTGAGCGATATACCGGTATCCACGATATACCGCTATATAAAAAAATGGTGATATGGCGATATCACCGTTTCCAAATAACCGCAGTATTTAATGACGTCATAGAAGCGGTCACATGTGTGCTGACCGTTTCTAAAATGTCCGCTTTCTGCCACCTGCTTACGTTCCCCGGTCACTGGCCTTTGCCTCCTGCATTACTACTAGCGCGCGGAGGGCTGAACATGGCTGCAGGGGCGAGCAGGCTTAACCTGTCATAAACCTCCGCACAAGTCTGGTGCTTCGCAGCAGCCGCCTTTCACCTTGCTCTGCTCCACCTCCGCCGCCTCTCGTCTTGCTCTGCTACTCCTCCACCTCTCGTCTTGCTCTGCTTCTCCTCTGCCGCCGCCTCGCTCTGCTCCTCCTCCGCCTCGCTCTGCTTTTACTCCGCATTGCGTCTTGCTCTGCTCCTCCTCCTCTTGTCAGTGCAGTAGTTTGAGTGACATATGACTAGAACTTGGTGGGACCTAACAAATAGACTTTTCTCTAACCTGTGGGGCACCTAACATATAAAGCAATAAGTGATCTTGCCTTGCTGCCATCTGCTGCAACATTACCAAGACTTTGTAGAAACTTTGTAATATGTTTCACCAACACATGTGTCTTCACTCCAGTGTTACAGGTTGTCCACCTGTGATGTGATACGCATATAAATAGAGATGTCACTGTGTACATACATGAAGTGTATATCTGTATATATCGTGTGTACTGGGCTCCGGTAGACTGATGGTTTACATTGTTGGTGTTTTCTGTGTTTTCAGCTGCGTCGCCCTTTGTGACCAACAGCCCAATACTGACTGCAAACATAATCCCGCACCATACAGTATAACGTCTTTTCGTGGCCCACCACCCCATACAGTAAAACATCTCGTGGTGGCCCACCACCCCATACAGTATAACGTCTCCTTGTGGCTACCCCATACAGTATAGCGTCTCCTTGTGGCTGCCCCATACAGTAAAACGTCTCCTTGTGGCTGCCCCAGTGCCCCATACAGTATGTTTCCTTGTGGCTGCCCCATACAGTATAACATCTCCTTGTGGCTACCCCAGTGCTCCATACAGTATAATGTCTCCTTGTGGCTTCCCCCATACAGTATAGCGTCTCCTTGTAGCTGCCCCATACAGTAAAACGTCTCCTTGTGGCTGCCCCAGTGCCCCATACAGTATAATGTATCCTTATGGTTGCCCCATACAGTATAATGTCTCCTTGTGGCTTCCCCCATACAGTATAACATCTCCTTGTGGCTGCCCCCATACAGTATAACATCTCCTTGTGGCTGCCCCCATACAGTATAGCGTCTCCTTGTGGCTGCCTCATACAGTATAACGTCTCCTTGTGGCTGATCCATAAAGTATAACGTCTCCTTCTGGCTGCCCCCATAAAGTACAACGTCTTATTGTGGCTGCCTCCATACAGTATAACGTCTCCTTCTGGCTGCCCCATACAGTATAATGTCTCCTTGTAGCTGCCCCATACAGTATAACGTCTCCTTGTGGCCCCAAGTGTTTTTTTCTTCTAAATGGGTATTTAACGCGATATACAGTTGCAAGAAAAAGTATTTGAACCCTTTGGAATGATATGAATTTGCACAAATTGGTCATAAAATGTGATCTGATCTTCATCTAAGTCACAACAATAGACAATCACAGTCTGCTTAAACTAATAACGCACAAAGAATTAAATGTTACCATGTTTTTATTGAACACACCATGTAAACATTCACAGTGCAGGTGGAAAAAGCATGTGAACCCTTGGATTTAATAACTGGTTGAACCTCCTTTGGCGGCAATAACTTCAACCAAACGTTTCCTGTAGTTGCAGATCAGACGTGCACAACGGTCAGGAGTAATTCTTGACCATTCCTCTTTACAGAACTGTTTCAGTTCAGCAATATTCTTGGGATGTCTGGTGTGAACCACTTTCTTGAGGTCATGCCACAGCACCTCATTTGGGTTGAGGTCAGGACTCTGACTGGGCCACTCCAGAAGGCGTATTTTCTTCTGTTTAAGCCATTCTGTTGTTGATTTACTTCTATGCTTTGGGTCATTGTCCTGTTGCAACACCCATCTTCTGTTGAGCTTCAGCTGGTGGACAGATGGCCTTAAGTTCTCCTGCAAACTGTCTTGATAAACTTGGGAATGAATTTTTCCTTCAATGATAGCAATCCGTCCAGGCCTTGACACAGCAAAGCAGCCCCAAACCATGATGCCCCCACCACCATACTTCACAGTTGGGATGAGTTTTTGATGTTGGTGTGCTGTGCCTCTTTTTCTCCACACATAGTGTTGTGTGTTTCTTCCAAACAACTCAACTTTGGCTTCATCTGTCCACAGAATATTTTGCCAGTACTGCTGTGGAACATCCAGGTGCTCTTATGCAAACTGTAAACGTGCAGCAATGTTTTTTTTTGGACAGCAGTGGCTTCCTCTGTGGTATCCTCCCATGAAATCCATTCTTGTTTAGCGTTTTACGTAGATTCGCTAACAGGGATGTTAGCATATGCCAGAGACTTTTGTAAGTCTTTAGCGGACACTCTAGGATTCTTCTTCACCTCATTAAGCAGTCTGCGCTGTGCTCTTGCAGTCAACTTTACAGGACGGCCACTCCTAGGGAGAGTAGCAGCAGTGCTGAACTTTCTCCATTTATAGACAATTTGTCTTACCGTGGACTGATGAACAGCAAGGCTTTTGGAGATACTTTTATAACCCTTTCCAGCTTTATGCAAGTCAACAATTCTTAATCGTAGGTCTTTTGAGAGCTCTTTTGTGCGAGGCATCATTCACATCATGCAATGCTTCTTGTGAAAAGCAAACCTAGAACTGGTGTGTGTTTTTTATAGGGCAGGGCAGCTGTAACCAACACCTCCAATCTCATCTCATTGATTGGACTCCAGTTGGCTGACACCTCACTCCAATTAGCTCTTGGAGATGTCATTAGTCTAGGGGTTCCCATACTTTTTCCACCTGCACTGTGAATGTTTATATGGTGTGTTCAATAAAAACATGGTAACAATTAATTCTTTGCGTGTTATTAGTTTAATCAGACTGTGATTGTCTATTGTTGTGACTTAGATGAAGATCAGATCACATTTTATGACCAATTTGTGCAGAAATCCATATCATTCCAAAGGGTTCACATACTTTTTCTTGCAACTGTATATCATTATTGCGATAAATTTCTTAATATCGTTATTGTGGGAATATATAATGAATAAATACAATACTTAATCGGGTTGTTAATTTTGTGGGTGACTTATAGTCATTTTTTGGGTTGCAAAACACCTCCTTTGCATCCGTCACACTGCAATAGTATAGTTAATCTCTGTAAATTCTGCGGGTGACATAAACCCATTTTTGGGGCGCAAACCATTTCCTTTGCATCCGTGACACCGAAATAGAATAGTTAGTCTGTTAATTCTGTGGGTGACATAAACCCATTTATTTGGGGTGCAAAACACCTCCTTTGCATCTGTCACACTGTAATAGTATAGTTAATCTCTGTTAATTCTGTGGGTGACAAACCCATTTTTGGGGTGCAAAACATTTCCTTTGCATCCATGACACAGACATAGAATAGTTAATCCGCCTGTTAATTCTGTGGGTGACATAAACCGATTTTTTGGAGGTGCAAAACACCTCCTTTGCATCCATGACACTGAAATAGAATAGTTAATCAGTCTGGTTATTCTGTTGTGACATAAACCCTTTTTTTGGGACGCAAAACACCTCCTTTGCATCTGTGACAAAGAAAAAATAAAAAATAAAATGAAACTGAAAAACAGTGTTGGCTACCTCCTCCGCCTCCTCTTCCACCTATACCGTCATGTCCACTTCCCCCTCAACTCGGACCTCCATATCCTGGTTCAAGATTATTATTTGTTATATTGGCAAAGTAGAGAAGTATACCAAGCGCACCCCAAAAAATGGCTATAGATTACTCACAGAATTAACAGACAAATAAAAACATAGGTAAAGAAAAATAATTAAAGAAAAAAAACAACAAAAAACAATGTTGGAAAGCTCCTCCAACCCTTCCACCTACACCACCATGTCCACCACCTCCTCAACCTCTTATTCCACTTGGACTGTTGCCTCAAAATTAATATTTTTTCTATTCTATGTTATTTTTAGAGATGAGCGAATCGAAGTTGACAAAGTGGAATTCGATCCGAATTTCAGGAAAAATTTGATTGGCATCGAATATGAATTTACTCACGCTTCGCGGGAACTAGGGATGAGCAAATAGACTTCGGATGAAACATCTGAAGTCGATTCGCATAAAACTTAGTTCCAATACTGTACGGAACAGGAGCTCCGTACAGTATTATAATGTATTGGCTCTGATGAGCCAAAGTTATTGCTTTGCGAAGTCTAGCAAGACTTCAGGTAATAACTTCATAAATTAATTTGTACTGTAAAAAAACATTTCCCCAACTCGTGATGTCACAGCCCTATAAATACACTCAGCCATTTTGGATTCTGACATTTTTCATTGTGCTTAGTGCAGGGAGAGATGTTATCAGGCTCTAGGGACAGTGTTATAAAATACTTTATTGTGCTGAAAAAATTATTTACAAGTTCAGGGAAAGATTATTCTAGGTGTAGGGAAAGCATAGGGAGGCATCTTCAACACTATAAAAGGAAAACAGGGTGCAATAGGAGAGTGTACAGTCTGGGTAATAGGAGCGATTCTATTACACCTTGGTGCACTTATTGGGGATCCAAATTGCTATTATACTGCTGCTTTTAGGTTTGCAGTAGATGATAACTCTGTAATTCCAGCAAACCTTGTTTGTTATTGGGGTGCAAGGGTGTATTTATACGAAATATACGTACATCATATTAACCGTTCTGTGGTGCATTTAAATTGTTCTAAAGTTTTCTTTTAAGGTGTAAAAAGGACATATTATTTGCCGTTCTGCAGTGCAGTTAAATTGTACTTTAGCTTTTTTTGGGGTGTATAAGTGTAAAAAAAGTTTGTGTTGACGTCACTGATTAATTTGCCCTTCCTCTGATCCATCAGAACAATAACCCACAAAATACGGATCCTGTCTGTGGAGCATACTGCTTCACTCAGTCAGCATTTGCTCAATAACACATCAGTATTGCTAATACAAAAAAAAAAACAGGAGTGGAACTAAAACACAGATGACACTTGAGTGGAATATTTGCATGTCGTGTGTTTTGTACCCACTCCCGCTTTTGGCTACCAAATCATAAGCCAATTCTGATGGGACTATGCAGGTCTTACAGCTGCTACACAGACAGGATCCGTTGTGCGTCTCATTTTTCCTTCCTTCTGACAGATCAGAAGAAAGGTAAAATAAATTGATGTTAGCCAGGCCAAAAGGCA
>NW_024400200.1:0-43778 GCF_905171765.1 Bufo bufo
AGTGGTGAGCCAACTAGTGTAATAAATGATATTACAGATTTATGCGACATAACAACGGTGACCAATACGCAAGATGTAATACCTTGTAAAAAGCGCATCACGTTTGATACACCAGACACAATCAGTAACGGACAACAGATAAGCGAACCCCAGCAGCGATACGCGCCTCTTGTCCATTCCTGTTATTGCCGGGGTGGCGAGACGTACGACGCATTGCGGGATATCGCGAAATGTAATGACAAAATGTCACGCGTAGCACTGCATTTAAAATGTTACGTTAAAGACTCTACGTCTCTAGCGTTTAACAGCCCCAACAAAAATACTGAGGGGCAAATACACGCTACGCGTAACAAATGCATACGACTGATTACGCATCTTGACGCTCTTGAAAAAGAGCTGCTAGGCAGCGAATGACTAGTGATGACTGGTGGAGGTGGACGCCCTTTTAAAAGCTCAAAAACAGCTGTAAGTGCTAGGATTCGAAAGTTAAAACAGGCTATAAAAATCTGTTTTTCAGTTAAACGTTCTAAAATAGCTAGAGAAAAAAGGCTTCGCCGGCGTAACAATACGCCGCCGACGCGTCCGAACAAAATAGATCGCAAAAAAAGACAGGAATGTCGTAACAAGTCTGTTGCGGCGGCTCGTCTGAATGCTGGACAAGCACAACAGCAATCGCAGACAGCGCAAGCGGGGCCCAGCCGTCCAAACAGTTTGCACACTAACAGGCAGTCAAATACGCAATCAGCGCGTATTCAGTCCGGCGGCCCACAAAATGGCGACTTGCCCTATAACACGGCTATTACAGACGATCCCCCAGAACCACAAAACATTAGTTCCGTTTATCTAGAACGTGTATATCATCAACAGCGTGACTTAGCGAATTTTAATAGTACCATGTACACGGAACACTTCAGATTCGCTAACCTCGAAGCCATTCGCTCATTTGTTGACGCTCTTGAAGCAATACACGCTGCTATACAGACATTGTTAGATAGGATTTTACGGGCCGTCGAGCCGGGTGATTTCATACAATTGCGTTTAGATGGCGGCGAAACGTTTGATTCGATTTTTTCTAATAGATATTCTAGAGATGGTTTTAGAGTCGAAACATTTTTGGACAATATCGCTAACGCATTACAGAGTAACGCGGAGTGCATAGCTGGAAATACACTTAAACTAGTTGTCATCATTGTCAGGTGTCGCCGTGGTGGGTCCCGAAGACGTTTGGGCGGTGTCGCATATAGTCGTATTATTGATCGTAAAAAACAACATTTATACGATTTTAATAATTACGATAATAACGTCTGTCTGGCCGCTAGTGTTTACGCTATTTTGGACGGTGCTTCTTTAAGCGACGTCGCCTTGTTAGAGAAAGCTCGACAACTGCATAGAGACTTACAAATACCCGAGGGGCATTTGGTGTCTTTTACGGACATTGCTGAATTTGAAAAAAAATTAAACATCACAATTAAAATTTTGTACCATAATAGGGGGCAGTGGCGTTATTATCACACAGACCACACAGCTAAAGAAAAGACAGTCTATATATTGCACCATGATAAGCATTATTATGGCATAAAAAATCTAAAAGCCTTTATCGGTTTCGACTATTTTTGCGACGTTTGTTGCACTGTATACAAACATAAATATCGACACGGGTGTATGCAGTTTTGTAAAGCGTGCCAGAGCCCGAATTGTGTTGAACAGTCTAATAACACACGTTGCCCGATATGTAGGACATATTGCCGCTCAGAGGCTTGTTTTGAAACACATAGAAACCGGGCACTTAGTGATAAAGCTCTTTGTAAGAAAAAAACTTTTTGCGGCTTTTGTTACAAATATATAGACTGCGGCGATGAGCACAAATGTAACGGGTTAAAATGCACCATCTGCGGCGGGCAGGTTGACAAATTTGACGACCATGTTTGTTACATGCAGCCATACAACCCCAAAAAAATGACTGACAAGTATATCTTTTACGATTTTGAATGCATGCAAGAAACAGGCTTGCATATACCCAATTTCATTTACGCAACCACACTATACGCCCCAAACTCCTGGCAATTTAGCGGAAAATCCTGTACGCGGGACTTTGTGCGATTTTTTGCAGACGGTAAGTTTTCGGGTTACACGTTTATAGCGCACAATGCAGGACGCTACGACGCTTATTTTGTTTTACAGGAGTTGATTAATGAAAAATTTAAAATTGATATTATAAATCAAGGAGGCCGGTTAATGTGCGTTACCCTGAAGGACTTAAAAATTAGATTCATAGACTCGCTGAATTTCATGCCTATGAAGCTCAGCAAGATGCCCGAGGCTATGGGTTTTTCAGGCGCCAAGGGTCACTTCCCGCATTTTTTCAACACGGCCGAAAATCAAAACTACATAGGCGGCCTACCGGCCGCTAGGTGTTACGGCATCGAATACATGATGCCCTGTGAGCAAAAAGAATTCACAGATTGGTACGAGAAACATAAAAATGACACCTTTAATTTTCAGGAGGAGTTAAAAGCTTACTGTAAGCAGGATGTGGAGGTTTTGAGAAGGGCCTGTGAGTGTTACAGGGACACGATTATGGCTATGACGTAACAAAAAGTTCTGCAATACATTAAACGTGAAAAGAAATACAGAACGGTCACTAAATGTATTGATCCGCTCCAACTTATCACATTGGCATCCGTGTGCATGGCTATGTATCGGTTTAAATTTCTACCCAAAAATACCATAGCGATTGTCCCGGCAGATAATTACCACAAGACCCAGAAACGCTTTTCAACACCCGCTATACAGTGGCTCATGTACCTTGAACATGCTGAAGGCATTTCTATACAACACGCGTTAAAGGGAGGTGAAAAAAAGGTCGGTAAATATTTTTTGGACGGGTATGCTTTTGTTAACGGTAAACACACCGCTTTTGAATTTCAGGGCTGTTTTTATCACGGGTGTCCTGTGTGCTATAACGATCAGGACAGCAACGAACTTACTAAAACGTCCTACGGGCAGCTATACCAATCTTTCCTAGTCAGGAAAAGCCGCCTACAGAGACAAGGCTTTACGGTCCGTGTCCTGTGGGAACACGAGTGGCGGGAAATGATTGCAAACGATTCGGGGGTCAAAGACTTTCTGTTTAAAATGAAATTCCTGACTCCTTTGGATCCTCGTGACGCGCTTTACGGGGGGCGCACTAACGCCATTAAACTTTATCACAAGGTGCAGGCCGATGAAACAGTGCATTATTACGATTTCACCAGTCTGTATCCTTTTGTTAATAAAACTAAGACGTACCCTGTAGTACACCCAAAAATCATTTATGATCATTTTGGATACATCAAAAAATACTTTGGCATTGCCCGAGTTAAAGTGTACCCGCCCAGAGATTTATTTTTTCCGGTCCTGCCTGTAAAGCTAAATAAAAAACGAATGTTTCCTCTATGTTACACCTGTGCCTTGAACTGTCTGAAAGACATTTGCACCCACACAGATGATGAGCGTTCCCTAACCGGTACATGGTGCACCATAGAACTAGTTTTAGCTGTTGAAAAAGGTTACAGGATTGCCGAGATCTACGAGATCTGGCATTTTCCGAACACAACAGACGATCTGTTCGCCCCGTACATCAAATTACACCTCAGAGATAAACAGGAGGTCTCCGGTTATCCCAGTTGGTGTAAAACGGATTCTGAAAAAACGGCTTACATAGCGGCATTTTAAAAAAAAGAAGATGTCTGCTTGCGTTCTGATAAGATAGCTGTAAACCCAGCAAAAAGACAAATTTCAAAACTGTTCCTAAACTCTTGGTGGGGTAAGTTTGGACAGCGTTCTAACTTGTCACGTACCAGCATAGTCACGGACCCTGACGAACTTTTCAAATTAGCTTTGGTGCCGTACTACGACCTCTCCGAGGTTAATTTCATCGATGACGATACGGCGTTAGTCAATTGGCGCTATGTAAAAGAGCGCTACACCCACAACAAAAACACAAACATTTTTATAGCCTGTTTTACAACCGCCTATGCCAGACTCGAATTATACAAGCTCCTAGACAGGCTGCAGGAACGTTGCCTTTATCACGACACAGACTCAGTCATATTCGTGAGTAAGGGGGCTGCATGGTCGCCACCCTTGGGTGACTTTCTAGGTGAACTAACTAGTGAAATACCCGACGACGCCCACATTATCGAGTTTGTATCCGCTGGCCCAAAGACTTACGGCTACAAACTTAACAACGGTAAAACCGTATTGAAGGTTAAGGGTATAACACTCAATGTTGCTAACACACGGCTTGTTAATTTTGACAGTTTAAAAGACCTTGTGTTGGATTACTCACACAACACCGACCCCGAGACGCAGAAAACAATAGGTATCGAACAAGACGGCATTTTCAGAAATAGGAAGCGTTTGACCATAGAGACAAGACCGTTACGTAAAACACAAAAGTGTGTCTACACAAAGAGACAGCTGACGGCTGACTTTACAACGCTGCCTTTTGGCTATTAAACATGCCTGCGCAATTTCAACATCCTTTTTCGTGTATTCTAGCAGGACCCTCAAATTCCGGAAAGAGTTTTTTTGTTAAAAATGTATTAATGCATCAGGATACGTTAATGTCGCACAAACCTGATAATGTCATTTGGTTTTACGCATGTTGGCAGAAATTGTATGATGAACTAACCCGGTTGTTTACAAATATCAGGTTTATCGAGGGGGTCCCACAAAATTTTACAGACGCTGAGCTATTTCCAATGGATAAGATAAATTTGGCGGTTGTTGATGATCTTATGGAGGCGGCTTGTGAAAATCTTGAAATACAAAACGCATTCACCAAATACGTACACCACAGAAATTTGAGCATTATGTATCTCGTTCAAAACGTTTTTTGTCAGGGTAAGAAAAGCCGAACCATAAATTTAAACACTAAATACATGGTCCTTTTTAAGAACCCTCGTGATAAATTACAGGTTATTACGTTGGCTCGGCAGATGTACCCCGGTAAAACACGTTTCTTTTTAGAAGCTTTTGAAGATGCTACACACAAGCCTTATGGCTATTTACTTGTAGATTTAAGATCTGACACGCCTGAGGACCTGCGACTCAGAACCGGTCTGTTCCCACCAGCTCTGCCGGTGGCTTATGTGTGCAAACAGAAGCTCTAAAATGCGGTATCTCACATCTTTACGGTTATTTTTGTTAGCTGCGCTGGTGCTGTAAGGATGTCGAACAGGATCCGGCGTAATTGGGGTCTTTTAAAAGCATTAGTCAAAACAAAACTGAAGGCCCGAAAATCAATATTACGTAATGCCAGTAATGATTTGATATCGGCTATTGGCGAGATAGCGCTCAACATCCTTAAAGGAAAGATACCTCTTAAAGAGCGCCAAAAAAATATATTGAAAAAATGGCGTAGGGCTATAAAGAAATTAAGCGATAAAAAGTACTCCATTAAAGGAAAGAAGCGCATTGTGAACCAGAGCGGCGGTTTTATAGGAGCTTTGCTCGGTTTTGCAATACCTTTAATCACTAGCCTGATAGCTAATACAGCGGGTGGCTCATAATGCAGTATGCAGAGAAAATGTTCCTGGTTTCCAAAAATGAAATGGACAGGCTTAAAAATTCGTCTGTAGATGCAACAGATATACGCCAAACAGCCATACGGCGATTAGATGATGAGATTAGCGAAATACTACACAGAAATGACCTTTCAGATGATGAAAAATTTAAGAGATACACAGTCGTGTTACAGAGGTACTTAATGCTCAACAAACAGTCCGGTAAAGAAATGCCTGGTATAACCCTGATTACGCAGCCGCAAACCGATCAACAACAATTGTCAAATGCAACCTCAATCAGCACAGATACTAATGAGATACTTGACAGTATTAACACACGTTATAGAAAAAATGCAGAACTATTGTTAAGTAAACTGTACCGCGCTGGTAATAAGCCGTACTGGAACGCTATGGGTGAGTTCATTTACAAAGAACAAACTGTAACCGGTTCCAACATTATTGACCTGATTCGAACAGCTACCCAGAGTCATGGTCTGCCTAAGATTAAACCTCACGGTTGGGACTATTTTATGGAAACTATCGCACAGCTGAACACCCCGTCAACGGTTATCGGTAATACAAGAACAAGAGAACTTTTCGATAATTTGAAAAAACGGGCACTGAGTGAGCCCTTTGACGAGGCTCGAAGCCCTTTTACCCCTCCGGTGTTATTAACATCGCCTACTGTGTCGACCCGGGGCTCATTATTACCTAAAAAGAGGCTCCTGCCCTTGTTGCAAGCTGCTTGGTTAACGTTGTAAATTTTCTTACTTTGACGATTGTATATAAACTTTCTTTGTATTAAACAGCTTATAATGTTTTTATTTGTTTTACATAAATTTTTACTTTGCATGTATATAAAATTTATTTGTGTGTAATGTCTTATAATGTTTTATTTACGCTACATAAACTGTTTTAAATAAAAATGTAGTCTGTTTTTCTTTTTACAATAAATATAATTGATTATTTAAAATTGTATAAACAGTTAGGACGTGTTGTTGAGTAGACGCTGATTAAAACACAGCTAAAATGCCTGCAAAAAGCAAAATATTGCGAAAGCAATACTACACGCCAAAAAGCGGTCGGCTCTTATGGGGGCGTTGAATCCTTATTCAGAGAAGTACGGAAATTTGGAATAAGAAAAGACTCTGTAAAAAACTGGTTGAGCAACGAGGATACTTATACATTGTACAAACCTGTTAAAAAATCTTTTACAAGAAACAAAGTTATGGTGTCTGATATAGATGCTCAATGGCAGGCAGATCTTGTGTCGATGATGGATTTTTCTAAAGAAAATAATGGTGTAAAATACCTGCTGACGGTCGTTGATATTCTATCTAAATATGCCTGGGTGTCGGGCCTTTCAAATAAGTCCGGCGCTACCGTGGCTACCGCTTTTGAGCAGATATTTAAGTTAAGCGGCCGAACCCCCCGAAAGCTCCAGACTGATCGGGGCCGTGAGTTTATAAACAAACCTATGAGGCGTCTTTGTGAGACCTATAAAATACATCATTTTTTAACTACAAACGCTGTTAAGGCTGTGTTGGTCGAGCGTTTTAATAGAACGCTGAAAACTAAAATGTGGCGTTATCTTAGAGAACAAAACACGTACAGGTACATTGACAAGTTACAAGACTTGGTGTATAGTTATAACCACACATACCACAGAACTATAAGGCGGCGCCCCGTCGATGTGACAAAAGAGAACTCTTTAACCGTTTGGAAAAATATCTACGGGTGTTACGAAACTATTAAAAAAGTTAAACCGTTATTAAAAATAGGTGAGGGGTTTTTACAAAGGGGTATGAACAAACCTATACGGACGAGATATTTAAAATTCACGCTGTAAACACTCGGGGCCTCCGACCCCTTTATAAGTTGAAAGACCTGTCCGATGAGCTCATTGAAGGCTCATTCTACCCGGAGGAAGTCCAAAAAGTAACTCTCGACAAGCTACGAGTTTACAGGATAGAAAAAATACTTAAAAAGAAGAAAGTTCGTGGTAAAACACTGTGTTTTGTAAAGTGGATAGGTTACCCCGACAAGTTTAACTCTTGGGTACCTGAAAAACAGTTGATGCGTCTGTAAACTATGGAGGACGGATCGTTTTTTATCACGCTGCCCTGCAACGCCTCTGCCAAACTTTATCCCGAAAACAGCATCGCCGATTACACCACTAAGTTAGCAAAAGCGGTGCATCTTCGCGGCCCTTACGAAGTGGCTTTAGTGGAGATTCAGTATCCACATACGTGGGAAACCTTTGGCCCCGGAGATGGTGTATTCTACGTCGCACAGCGCTCCGAGTCGATCAGTGAGCTTTTTGTTAAATCGGGTTATTACACCAATATGCACGATCTCATCAAAGCCATTAATAGCAAACTTGAATCTATAAAAATACCTCCCGATCAACTGCGTCTAAGATACGACGATATTGACAGAACCGTTTAGGTACTGAATTCACCAGCCTACAAGTTCATGCCTTGTGTGAAGTTGGGGAATATTTTGGGGCTGACGGGGTATTCGCAAGCGCCGTCGCTCAAGAATGTAGACACCGAGCACATCACTCTCCGCTACAAAGGACCCGGCTTACCTGTTTTAGAACATCATGTTGGCGGTATAAAGGGGCTTGCTCTAGTTTCATCAAAAGAGAAAAAAATTAATTCAGATATTAAAGCTGTTTTTTTTTACATTATTTGTTTGTACCGATATCATCCAACATCAACTTGTTGGCGATAGTTACGTACAACTTTTAAGAACTGTCGAGTTAGGCGGTAAAAATGGTGATATAGTCACGCAAAAGTATCACCGGCCTGACTATATACCTGTTTGTAAACATCATTTTGACACGGTCACAATATCGATACTCACGGATCAGGCTAAACCTGTTAAATTCAAATACGGTAAGACTATTGTGCGATTACACTTTAGACCGCGCGCTGTGACGACGCATTAAAATGTTGTCCCAGAGAGTGTACGGTGACCCAGACGCATATACGCATTATTACATAACGCAAGCCGGTCATGGCTTGGACGGATTTCACGGTACTGAATTCATGCATGGTTCTGGACTCGCCGGGTTATTTAGGGGTCTGTTCCGACGTGTCGTTCCCCTATTTAAGAAAGGTGTGGAGCTTGTAAAACCGCACGTGAAAACAGCCGCCCGTAACATTGCTAAAGACGTTGTCACTACGGCCTCGACCGCATTTATAGATCGTATAAATAGGTCGGCGCAGCGCCAGGAGGGCTCGGGTGTCGTACAAATACGTAAAAAAACGCGTAAAAGAAAACGTGAACGTGCGGCCATTGTCTTACCAACTTTTATGAATAAAGTAGCAAAACCTAAGAGACGTCGCCTCCAGAAAACAAGAAGTCGTTCACCGAGTGACATCTTCTAGTCACCCGCTATGGCTTTCGTGCATGACGCTTCCGCCGAGTACGCCAAATCAGAATTGGATATCTTTCAAATACCGCCTACCCAAACAAGCATTGAAAAATCGCTTTATGTAGAGGTACAGCCAATCGCAGCAATCACTGACAATGCCCCTTTGGAATTCTACATCACGGGCAGCGGTGAATATTATTACGATCTTAATAACACCTTGTTACACGTTGTTTGCATAATCGTTAGTCCTGATAACACCTCCATACCCGAAGGCTCCCGCGTTGCGCTTATTAACTACCCTATAGCGAGTCTTTTTAATCAACTGGATATAACGCTCGGCGACACGTTGATTTCAAGAAGCGACAACCTTTATACGTATAGAGCGTATATAGAGTCCCTAATAAATTATAATTCACAAACTTTAGCGTCCCAATTTACCGCCGGTTTATTCTATAAAGACACAGCGGGGCATCATGATGACCGGGTTATCGACGGGCGTAATGAAGGCTTCAGCAGGAGAGCAAAGTATTCAGCCCGATCTAAGAGTGTTGAATTAATGGGCCCCATTTACGCCGATATATTTAATCAACCGAAGCTAATACTGAACGGTTTAGACCTAAAGATAAAATTGACCAGAAACAAAGACACTTTCTGCCTTATGTTGGCCGAGGCGGCCCATTTTAAAGTCCAAATACAGCACGCTTCCCTGTTTGTCAAAAGAGTACAAGTATCGCCCGCTGTAAGAATCGGTCACAGTCGCACTCTGTTAACAGCTAACGCGAAGTACTCGATAGATCGGGCATCGCTTAAAGTGTATAGCGTCCCCGCCGGTAATCGCATTTACAACCACGAGAATCTGTTCCTCGGAAACCTACCAAAAACAGTAATACTATCGTTTGTGGATAACGAATCATTTTCCGGGAGTTACCAAAGAAATCCTTTGTGCTTCAACCACTATAATGTGAATTATGCAGCCTTATATTTGGATGGTCAACAGATACCGGCAAAACCTTTTCAACCTAACTTCCAAGACGAATCAGCTGTTCGTGAATATATGTCCCTAGTACATATTTCGGGGAAACACAAGGCCGACACGTCGATCGACACGAGTTCTTGAACGGTTACACTTTGTTCGCTTTTGATTTATCGCCGGATCAAGAGCCCGGCGGTCATTTCTCTCTAGTAAAAACTGGCAATCTGAGAGCTGAAATTAGATTTGCCGAGCCGATTGCAAACACAATTAATATGATTGTATATTCAGTTCATGAAAATATTATTGAAATAAATAATCGTCGGGAGATATTATATGATTTTCAATAAAAATGAATAATTATGAAATTGCCTGTGTTATTAAAGCTGATATTAATGCCAGGCGCATATTTAAAGGTGTATTCCCATGTGATTTATTACCTGGAGGTAAAATCATCGACAGGCCCGCTGCCTACATTGTAAATACAGATAATTCATCTCAGCGGGGGAAGCATTGGATTTTAATTATATTATACCCGAATGATATATCTTATTTTTTTGATAGTTATGGTTTATCCCCCGCAAATGAAATATTTCCTGGGGACTTTATGCAGTTTTTATATAAAAATTCTAAGACTATAAGATATCAAAACAGACAAATACAAGACGCCGTTAGTTCTGTCTGCGGCCATTACTGTATCTATATCTTACAATGTCTCACTAAAGGAATGTCTTTTGAAAATGTTTTAAAAATGTTCACTAACGATTTTAGAAAAAATGACCGTATTGTGCGATCATTTGTAACAAAACGCATGAAACGCTTATGAATACGATGCTGTAATTACAATCAAACGTGTCTGTCCCTACGTGATTGTTGCAAATAAGGAAATAAATAAAGCTTTTTAACCGAATTATATTCGTCATCGTTTTATTTTAATACTATTATATTAAATTAATATCAGGTGCTATAAATTTTAATATCAAACACGATAAATTTTAATATCAAACACGATAAATTTTAATAGCTAACACTATAAATTTTTAATAGCAACCACTATAAATTTTAATATCAAACACGATAAATTTTAATATCAAACACGATAAATTTTAATAGCTAACACTATAAATTTTAATATCAAACACGATAAATTTGAATATCAAACACGATAAATTTCAATATCAAACACGATAAATTTTAATAGCTAACACTATAAATTTTTAATAGCAACCACTATAAATTTTAATAGCACACACTATAAATTTTAATAGCTGGCGCTATAAATTTAATATCAAACACTATAAATTTTAATAGCAAACACTATAAATTTTAATAGCAAACACTATAAATTTTAATAGCACACACTATAAACTTAATATCAAGCAATATCAAGCGATATAAAATTAATATCAAGCGATATAATCTTTATATCAAACAATATCAAGCGATATAATCTTTATATCAAACAATATCAAGCGATATAATCTTTATATCAAACAATATCAAGCGATATAATCTTTATATCAAACAATATCAAGCGATATAAACTTTATATCAAGCGATATAAACTTTATATCAAACAATATCAATCAATATAAAAAGGGGCGGGGTTATCTGTATAAAAGGGGACGTGGTACCTGTCACTTTTAGTTTGACGAAACATATACCCTCTTACTACTCCCGGAGTCTAAAGATGCCACCTGTGAGTGCACCCTTATAACCATTTAACGCGTAAGATGTAATCGGTTCTTTGTAAATCTTCCCATAAGAAAAATGGTCAAAGGGGCAAGTATTTAGCTCCTAAATTAGCTTTTGTGGTGTTCTCCGAGTGGGTCGATGCAACTTAGTTTCCTAGTCACTTTGGCAGTTTTCATTTTTCTCATCACTTTTGATCCTTTGCCTCATATACCTAACTTTCATGGCAATAACGTGTTTGAGTTTTTAGTTTTTTTAACGTGTTTGATTTCTCATCCTAAAAGCTAACGCCCGAACAGGGACTTGAACCCTGGACCCTCAGATTAAAAGTCTGAAGCTCTACCGACTGAGCTATCCAGGCTCTCTGCAGAGTTATTGAAGTCATGACTTTCTGACCGACTGCCTTTCCCTTCTTTTTATAGCTCCACCTTTTACCATACCGTGCACTAGTACCTGCTTCCTAGAATTATAAAGGTAACTTTCACATATGTATTAGGGGATTACATTACCAGTGACTTTCTGGTGATAGCACCAGGAAATCAGCTGAGGAGCATGTCAATTACAAATAGGGGATTGAAATCTAGAACAGACCACTGCCCCCAGTTTGATATACAAACTGTGACTGACCTGTCAGAACATGTTGGGCAGCATAGTGGTTCTAGCCCTACAGCACCACTTTTTCCAGATCTTATATGAACCTCTGTATGAAGTTTTGTAAAAAAAAACAGGTGATTATAGCTCATTAAAACCTGTATCAATCTGCTGTTGAAGTCACGGAGAAGATATATAGACGACGTCGCTTTCTACGGCAAATTATTGAACTGGATTTACGTGAACTTTTGAGCTTGTAGGGAAAGGCAGTCGGTCAGAAAGTCATGACTTCAATCACTCTGCAGAGAGCCTGGATAGCTCAGTCGGTAGAGCATCAGACTTTTAATCTGAGGGTCCAGGGTTCAAGTCCCTGTTCGGGCGTTAGCTTTTAGGATGAGAAATCAAACACGTTAAAAAAAAAAACTAAAAACTCGAACACGTTATTGCCATGAAAGTTAGGTATATGAGGCAAAGGATCAAAAGTGATGAGAAAAATGAAGACTGCGAAAGTGACTAGGAAACTAAGTTGCATCGACCCACTCGGAGAACACCACAAAAGCTAATTTAGGAGCTAAATACTTGCCCCTTTGACCATTTTTCTTATGGGAAGATTTACAAAGAACCCATTACATCTTACCCGTTAAATGGTTATAAGGGTGCACTCACGGGTGGCATCTTTAGACTCCGGGTTTTGCCCTCACCCTTTCAGCAGCAAGTTTTTGGCAGATATGAGGGCAAAAGCCGGAATCTAAAGATGCCACCTGTGAGTGCACCCTTATAACCATTTAACGCGTAAGATGTAATCGGTTCTTTGTAAATCTTCCCATAAGAAAAATGGTCAAAGGGGCAAGTATTTAGCTCCTAAATTAGCTTTTGTGGTGTTCTCCGAGTGGGTCGATGCAACTTAGTTTCCTAGTCACTTTCGCAGTCTTCATTTTTCTCATCACTTTTGATCCTTTGCCTCATATACCTAACTTTCATGGCAATAACATGTTCGAGTTTTTAGTTTTTTTAACGTGTTTGATTTCTCATCCTAAAAGTAGAGTTGAGCGAACACCTGGATGTTCGGGTTCGACGAGTTCGGCCGAACTTTCGAAAAATGTTCGGGTTCGGGATCCGAACTCGACCCGAACTTCATCCCGAACCCCATAGAAGTCAATGGGGACCCGAACTTTTGGGCACTAAAAAGGCTGTAAAACACACCCGGAAAGGGCTAG
Source organism: Bufo bufo (assembly GCF_905171765.1). Taxonomy (NCBI): domain Eukaryota; kingdom Metazoa; phylum Chordata; class Amphibia; order Anura; family Bufonidae; genus Bufo; species Bufo bufo. The sequence continues at coordinate 13,402 of NW_024400200.1, forward strand.
AGGGCTGCAAAAGGCAGCAAAATGTAGTTAAATCCCCTGCAAACAAATGTAGATAGGGAAATGATGAGTTAACATAAAATAAATAAAAATTAAACAATATTAATTGGAGTGAGGTCCCATAGCACAGAATCAGGCTTCAAGTCACCCACCAATGGAGAAGGTCACTTACTATTATTTTGACCACAGCACCCAGACAAAGGAGAGAGGTCCCACAGCAGAGAACCAGGCATCATATCACCCACCACAGGAGTAGGCCACCATTTAGTTACTTTGACCCCTACACCCAGACGGAGGAGAGAGGTTACACAGCAGAGAATCAGGCATTTAGATCACCCACCACAGGAGTAGGCTACCATTGAATCAGACCCCGGCAACCATGTCAGATGGCACAAGCATAAGCTTTATATCAATCAGCACAGGAGAAGGCGACTTTGACAGACTTTGACCCCTACACCCGGACGGAGGAGAGAGGTTTCAAAGCAGAGAATCAGGCATTTAGATCACCCACCACAGGAGTAGGCTCCAATTTAATGGGACCCCGGCAACCATGTCAGATGGCACAACCATCAGCTTCATATCAATCAGCACAGGAGAAGGCGACTTTGAAAGACTTTGACCCCTACACCCAGACGGAGGAGAGAGGTTTCACAGCAGAGAATCAGGCATTTAGATCACCCACCACAGGAGTAGGCCCCCATTGAATCAGACCCTGGCAACCATGTCAGATGGCACAACCATCAGCTTTATATCAATCAGCACAGGAGAAGGCGACTTTGAAAGACTTTGACCCCTACACCCAGATGGAGGAGAGAGGTTTCACAGCAGAGAATCAGGCATCATATCAACCACCACAGGAGAAGCCACCATTTAGTTACTTTGACCCCTGCACCCAGGAAGAGGAGAGAGGCACCACAGCACATATTCTGGCATCATATCAGCCACCACAGGAGAAGCCACCATTGAGTTACTTTGACCCCCGCACCCAGGAAGAGGAGAGAGGCACCACAGCACATATTATGGCATCATATCAGCCACCACAGGAGAAGCCACCATTGAGTTACTTTGACCCCCGCACCCAGGAAGAGGAGAGAGGCACCACAGCACATATTCTGGCATCATATCAGCCACCACAGGAGAAGCCACCATTGAGTTACTTTGACCCCTGCACCCAGGAAGAGGAGAGAGGCCCCACAGCACATATTCTGGCATCATATCAGCCACCACAGGAGAAGCCACCATTTAGTTACTTTGACCCCTTCACCCAAACAGAGGAGAGAGGTTCCACATCAGAGAATCAGGCATCATATCAACCACCACAGGAGTAGGCCACAATTTAATGGGACCCCGGCAACCATGTCAGATGGCACAACCATCAGCTTCATATCAATCAGCACAGGAGAAGGCGACTTTGAAAGACTTTGACCCCTACACCTAGACGGAGGAGAGAGGTTTCACAGCAGAGAATCAGGCATTTAGATCACCCACCACAGGAGTAGGCCCCCATTGAATCAGACCCTGGCAACCATGTCAGATGGCACAACCATCAGCTTTATATCAATCAGCACAGGAGAAGCCACCATTGAGTTACTTTGACCCCTGCACCCAGGAAGAGGAGAGAGGCCCCACAGCACATATTCTGGCATCATATCAGCCACCACAGGAGAAGCCACCATTGAGTTACTTTCACCCCCGCACCCAGGAAGAGGAGAGAGGCACCACAGCACATATTCTGGCATCATATCAGCCACCACAGGAGAAGCCACCATTGAGTTACTTTGACCCCTGCACCCAGGAAGAGGAGAGAGGCCCCACAGCACATATTCTGGCATCATACTAACCACCACAGGAGAAGCCACCATTGAGTTACTTTGACCCCTGCACCCAGGAAGAGGAGAGAGGCCCCACAGCACATATTCTGGCATCATATCAGCCACCACAGGAGAAGCCACCATTGAGTTACTTTGACCCCCGCACCCAGGAAGAGGAGAGAGGCACCACAGCACATATTCTGGCATCATATCAGCCACCACAGGAGAAGCCACCATTGAGTTACTTTGACCCCTGCACCCAGGAAGAGGAGAGAGGCCCCACAGCACATATTCTGGCATCATACTAACCACCACAGGAGAAGCCACCATTGAGTTACTTTGACCCCCGCACCCAGGAAGAGGAGAGAGGCACCACAGCACATATTCTGGCATCATATCAGCCACCACAGGAGAAGCCACCATTGAGTTACTTTGACCCCCGCACCCAGGAAGAGGAGAGAGGCACCACAGCACATATTCTGGCATCATATCAGCCACCACAGGAGAAGCCACCATTGAGTTACTTTGACCCCCGCACCCAGGAAGAGGAGAGAGGCACCACAGCACATATTCAGGCATCATATCACACACCACAGGAGAAGGCCTCTTTCAGTGATTTAGGCCTTTGGACCCAGACAGAGGAGAGAGGCACCACAGCACATATTCTGGCATCATATCAGCCACCACAGGAGAAGCCACCATTGAGTTACTTTGACCCCTGCACCCAGGAAGAGGAGAGAGGCCCCACAGCACATATTCTGGCATCATATCAGCCACCACAGGAGAAGCCACCATTTAGTTACTTTGACCCCTGCACCCAGGAAGAGGAGAGAGGCACCACAGCACATATTCTGGCATCATATCAGCCACCACAGGAGAAGCCACCATTTAGTTACTTTGACCCCTTCACCCAAACAGAGGAGAGAGGTTCCACATCAGAGAATCAGGCATCATATCAACCACCACAGGAGTAGGCCACAATTTAGTTTATTTGACCCCTGCACCCAGGAAGAGGAGAGAGGCCCCACAGCACATATTCTGGCATCATATCACACACCACAGGAGAAGGCCTCTTTTAGTGATTTAGGCCTTTGGACCCAGACAGAGGAGAGAGGTCAGAGATTAGCTTCATATCCCCCAGCACAGCAGAAGACCGCTTTATTTGACAGATTCTAGTATGGGTACATATATGTTTTCCCAACCCCAGCACATTAGTTTGCTAATTCCAGATGTATGAAACGCAGGCCTAACTGTATCTAGTATATTGAACGCCAGATAAACTAACTTGGCCTTTTTTAAATAAAAAAAATCCCCTCACTGGAATACTTTCAGTCTTTTGACTGTATGGATTACAGATGGAATGACTGTTATATGTGAGCACCGCTTTCTTTGACAGATTCTAGTATGGGTACATATATGTTTTCCCAACCCCAGCACATTAGTTTGCTAATTCCAGATGTATGAAACGCAGGCCTAACTGTATCTAGTATATTGAACGCCAGATAAACTAACTTGGCCTTTTTTAAATAAAAAAAAAATTCCCTCACTGGAATACTTTCAGTCTTTTGACTGTATGGATTACAGATGGAATGACTGTTATATGTGAGTACCGCTTTCTTTGACAGATTCTAGTATGGGTACATATATGTTTTCCCAACCCCAGCACATTAGTTTGCTTATTCCAGATGTATGAAACGCAGGCCTAACTGTATCTAGTATATTGAACGCCAGATAAACTAACTTGGCCTTTTTTAAATAAAAAAAATCCCCTCACTGGAATACTTTCAGTCTTTTGACTGTTTGGATTACAGATGGAATGACTGTTATATGTGAGTACCGCTTTCTTTGACAGATTCTAGTATGGGTACATATATGTTTTCCCAACCCCAGCACATTAGTTTGCTAATTCCAGATGTATGAAACGCAGGCCTAACTGTATCTAGTATATTGAACGCCAGATAAACTAACTTGGCCTTTTTTAAATAAAAAAAATTCACTCACTGGAATACTTTCAGTCTTTTGACTGTATGGATTACAGATGGAATGACTGTTATATGTGAGCACCGCTTTCTTTGACAGATTCTAGTATGGGTACATATATGTTTTCCCAACCCCAGCACATTAGTTTGCTAATTCCAGATGTATGAAACGCAGGCCTAACTGTATCTAGTATATTGAACGCCAGATAAACTAACTTGGCCTTTTTTAAATAAAAAAAAAATTCCCTCACTGGAATACTTTATGGCTTTTCACTGTATGGATTACAGGTGGACTGGTATTAGTAGGGGTGACACAAGCACACCCAAGTCCCTGATGTAGGATTTCTATGGCACAGACCACTATTACAAGTGATTAATGGACGTTGGGAGAGATTGTGCTGCAGCACTAGTCCCAAGATGGCCGCCGCCTATCAGCCCAGTAACATGTGCCACAAAATGGTCTGCACAACCTTTAAAAAAAATAGCCTTGGATTGTGCTGCTAAATCGCTATTGGTCTGAATCCCAAGTGTAGATGTCTGACTTGTTTGGAGCTTTGGAATGCACACTGTGGCAGCTTCTGCTGCAGCACTACAAGTCGCAAAATGGCGGCCGGCGGTCAGCCCAGGTACATGTGGATGGAAAAATCACTCTGGCCACTCTAAAAATAGCCAATCCCTATCAAAAAAGCAGCTCAGCTGCAGTTGTTCAGATGAATCACAGGTGGAGGAGAGAAATTTGCTTCCAGTTATTCAATTATCCCTGCCTATTCTCGCCCTAGCATCAGCTGCGTCTATCCCTGTTCTATTCACATCGGGAGTGAGCACGTCCCGACGTGCGCACAAGCTTATAAAGAGGCTGAGTCACATGCTGCACTTGGCCAATCACAGCCTTGCCAATAGTAGGCATGGCTGCGATGGCATCTTAGGGCAAGTAGTATGATGCATGTTGATTGGCTGCTTTGCAGCCTTTCAAAATGCGCCAAAATACATGCCGAACGACGAACCCGAACACCCCAAAATTAGGTACGGACCCGAACTATGCTCGAACTGTTCGCTCAACACTACCTAACAGCTAAGGCCCGAACAGGGACTTGAACCCTGGACCCTCAGATTAAAAGTCTGATGCTCTACCGACTGAGCTATCCAGGCTCTCTGCAGAGTGATTGAAGTCATGACTTTATGACCGACTGCCTTTCCCTTCTTTTTATAGCTCCACCTTTTACCATACCGTGCACTAGTACCTGCTTCCTAGAATTTTAAAGGTAACTTTCACATATGTATTAGGGGATTACATTACCAGTGACTTTCTGGTGATAGCACCAGGAAATCAGCTGAGGAGCATGTCAATTACAAATGGGGGATTGAAATCTAGAACAGACCACTGCCCCCAGTTTGATATACAAACTGTGACTGACCTGTCAGAACATGTTGGGCAGCATAGTGGTTCTAGCCCTCCAGCACCACTTTTTCCAGATCTTATATGAACCTCTGTATGAAGTTTTGTAAAAAAAACTGGTGATTATAGCTCATTAAAACCTTTATCAATCTGCTGTTGAAGTCACGGAGAAGATATATAGACGACGTCGCTTTCTACGGCAAATTATTGAACTGGATTTACGTGAACTTTTGAGCTTGTAATCACCCTCTCTGGCCATGACACCCTTTCAGCAGCAAGTTTTTGGCAGATATGATGGCAAAACCCGGAGTCTAAAGATGCCACCTGTGAGTGCCCCCTTATAACCATTTAACGCGTAAGATGTAATCGGTTCTTTGTAAATCTTCCCATAAGAAAAATGGTCAAAGGGGCAAGTATTTAGCTCCTAAATTAGCTTTTGTGGTGTTCTCCGAGTGGGTCGATGCAACTTAGTTTTCTAGTCACTTTCGCAGTCTTCTTTTTTCTCATCACTTTTGATCCTTTGCCTCATATACCTAACTTTCATGGCAATAACATGTTCGAGTTTTTAGTTTTTTTAACGTGTTTGATTTCTCATCCTAAAAGCTAACGCCCGAACAGGGACTTGAACCCTGGACCCTCAGATTAAAAGTCTGATGCTCTACCGACTGAGCTATCCAGGCTCTCTGCAGAGTGATTGAAGTCATGACTTTCTGACCGACTGCCTTTCCCTTCTTTTTATAGCTCCACCTTTTACCATACCGTGCACTAGTACCTGCTTCCTAGAATTATAAAGGTAACTTTCACATATGTATTAGGGGATTACATTACCAGTGACTTTCTGGTGATAGCACCAGGAAATCAGCTGAGGAGCATGTCAATTACAAATAGGGGATTGAAATCTAGAACAGACCACTGCCCCCAGTTTGATATACAAACTGTGACTGACCTGTCAGAACATGTTGGGCAGCATAGTGGTTCTAGCCCTCCAGCACCACTTTTTCCAGATCTTATATGAACCTCTGTATGAAGTTTTGTAAAAAAAAATGGTGATTATAGCTCATTAAAACCTTTATCAATCTGCTGTTGAAGTCACGGAGAAGATATATAGACGACGTCGCTTTCTACGGCAAATTATTGAACTGGATTTACGTGAACTTTTGAGCTTGTAATCACCCTCTCTGGCCATGACACCCTTTCAGCAGCAAGTTTTTGGCAGATATGAGGGCAAAACCCGGAGTCTAAAGATGCCACCTGTGAGTGCACCCTTATAACCATTTAACGCGTAAGATGTAATCGGTTCTTTGTAAATCTTCCCATAAGAAAAATGGTCAAAGGGGCAAGTATTTAGCTCCTAAATTAGCTTTTGTGGTGTTCTCCGAGTGGGTCGATGCAACTTAGTTTGCTAGTCACTTTCGCAGTCTTCATTTTTCTCATCACTTTTGATCCTTTGCCTCATATACCTAACTTTCATGGCAATAACATGTTCGAGTTTTTAGTTTTTTTAACGTGTTTGATTTCTCATCCTAAAAGCTAACGCCCGAACAGGGACTTGAACCCTGGACCCTCAGATTAAAAGTCTGATGCTCTACCGACTGAGCTATCCAGGCTCTCTGCCGAGTGATTGAAGTCATGACTTTCTGACCGACTGCCTTTCCCTTCTTTTTATAGCTCCACCTTTTACCATACCGTGCACTAGTACCTGCTTCCTAGAATTATAAAGGTAACTTTCACATATGTATTAGGGGATTACATTACCAGTGACTTTCTGGTGATAGCACCAGGAAATCAGCTGAGGAGCATGTCAATTACAAATAGGGGATTGAAATCTAGAACAGACCACTGCCCCTAGTTTGATATACAAACTGTGACTGACCTGTCAGAACATGTTGGGCAGCATAGTGGTTCTAGCCCTCCAGCACCACTTTTTCCAGATCTTATATGAACCTCTGTATGAAGTTTTGTAAAAAAAACTGGTGATTATAGCTCATTAAAACCTTTATCAATCTGCTGTTGAAGTCACGGAGAAGATATATAGACGACGTCGCTTTCTACGGCAAATTATTGAACTGGATTTACGTGAACTTTTGAGCTTGTAATCACCCTCTCTGGCCATGACACCCTTTCTGCAGCAAGTTTTTGGCAGATCTGAGGGCAAAACCCGGAGACTAAAGATGCCACCTGTGAGTGCACCCTTATAACCATTTAACGCGTAAGATGTAATCGGTTCTTTGTAAATCTTCCCATAAGAAAAATGGTCAAAGGGGCAAGTATTTAGCTCCTAAATTAGCTTTTGTGGTGTTCTCCGAGTGGGTCGATGCAACTTAGTTTCCTAGTCACTTTCGCAGTCTTCATTTTTCTCATCACTTTTGATCCTTTGCCTCATATACTTAACTTTCATGGCAATAACATGTTCGAGTTTTTAGTTTTTTTAACGTGTTTGATTTCTCATCCTAAAAGCTAACGCCCGAACAGGGACTTGAACCCTGGACCCTCAGATTAAAAGTCTGATGCTCTACCGACTGAGCTATCCAGGCTCTCTGCAGAGTGATTGAAGTCATGACTTTATGACCGACTGCCTTTCCCTTCTTTTTATAGCTCCACCTTTTACAATACCGTGCACTAGTACCTGCTTCCTAGAATTATAAAGGTAACTTTCACATATGTATTAGGGGATTACATTACCAGTGACTTTCTGGTGATAGCACCAGGAAATCAGCTGAGGAGCATGTCAATTACAAATAGGGGATTGAAATCTAGAACAGACCACTGCCCCCAGTTTGATATACAAACTGTGACTGACCTGTCAGAACATGTTGGGCAGCATAGTGGTTCTAGCCCTCCAGCACCACTTTTTCCAGATCTTATATAAACCTCTGTATGAAGTTTTGTAAAAAAAACTGGTGATTATAGCTCATTAAAACCTTTATCAATCTGCTGTTGAAGTCACGGAGAAGATATATAGACGACGTTGCTTTCTACGGCAAATTATTGAACTGGATTTACGTGAACTTTTGAGCTTGTAATCACCCTCTCTGGCCATGACACCCTATCAGCAGCAAGTTTTTGGCAGATCTGAGGGCAAAACCCGGAGTCTAAAGATGCCACCTGTGAGTGCTCCCTTATAACCATTTAACGCGTAAGATGTAATCGGTTATTCATGGCAATAACATGTTCGAGTTTTTAGTTTTTTTAACGTGTTTGATTTCTCATCCTAAAAGCTAACGCCCGAACAGGGACTTGAACCCTGGAGCCTCAGAATTAAAGTCTGATGCTCTACCGACTGAGCTATCCAGGCTCTCTGCAGAGTGATTGAAGTCATGACTTTCTGACCGACTGCCTTTCCCTTCTTTTTATAGCTCCACCCTTTACAATACCGTGCACTAGTACCTGCTTCCTAGAATTATAAAGGTAACTTTCACATATGTATTAGGGGATTACATTACCAGTGACTTTCTGGTGATAGCACCAGGAAATCAGCTGAGGAGCATGTCAATTACAAATAGGGGATTGAAATCTAGAACAGACCACTGCCCCCAGTTTGATATACAAACTGTGACTGACCTGTCAGAACATGTTGGGCAGCATAGTGGTTCTAGCCTTCCAGCACCACTTTTTCCAGATCTTATATGAACCTCTGTATGAAGTTTTGTAAAAAAAACTGGTGATTATAGCTCATTAAAACTTTTATCAATCTGCTGTTGAAGTCACGGAGAAGATATATAGACAACGTTGCTTTCTACGGCAAATTATTGAACTGGATTTACGTGAACTTTTGAGCTTATAATCACCCTCTCTGGCCATGACACCCTTTCAGCAGCAAGTTTTTGGCAGATATGAGGGCAAAACCCGGAGTCTAAAGATGCCACCTGTGAGTGCACCCTTATAACCATTTAACGCGTAAGATGTAATCGGTTCTTTGTAAATCTTCCCATAAGAAAAATGGTCAAAGGGGCAAGTATTTAGCTCCTAAATTAGCTTTTGTGGTGTTCTCCGAGTGGGTCGATGCAACTTAGTTTCCTAGTCACTTTCGCAGTCTTCATTTTTCTCATCACTTTTGATCCTTTGCCTCATATACCTAACTTTCATGGCAATAACATGTTCGAGTTTTTAGTTTTTTTAACGTGTTTGATTTCTCATCCTAAAAGCTAACGCCCGAACAGGGACTTGAACCCTGGACCCTCAGATTAAAAGTCTGATGCTCTACCGACTGAGCTATCCAGGCTCTCTGCAGAGTGATTGAAGTCATGACTTTCTGACCGACTGCCTTTCCCTTCTTTTTATAGCTCCACCTTTTACCATACCGTGCACTAGTACCTGCTTCCTAGAATTATAAAGGTAACTTTCACATATGTATTAGGGGATTACATTACCAGTGACTTTCTGGTGATAGCACCAGAGTAGTAAGAGGGTATATGTTTCGTCAAAGTGACAGGTACCACGCCCCTTTTACACGCCCCCTTTTTATATTGCTTGATATAAAGTTTATATCGCATGATATAAAGTTTATATCACAGGCTATTAGGATTTATATCGCAGGCTATTAGGATTTATATCGCTTGATATTAGGTTTATATTGGCACTTCTCAGATGCCTGCTAAACTGCAGTGTCCGTCATATTGCTAAAATCAAGTTTTCCCAGACCTGTCACAGACTGTGGTCATGTAATCAAGCCTTTGCTAATGCAAGGGTCATGGCCTCTTGCGTGAACATTGCTTAATTCAAGATTTCCCAGACCCATGTCCCCGGAGCTGCCCCTACAAGGTCGTGACACCTGTCAAGGACGTCAAAGCAGGGCTTTTAGGGTCGGTCACAGTAATTATTCTTGTAATCGAGACTTTTCTAATGCACGGGTCATGACCTCTGGCAAAACACATTGCTTAATTCAAGATTTCCCAGACCCATGTCCCCGGAGCTGCCCCTACAAGGTCGTGACACCTGTCAAGGACGTCAAAGCAGGGCTTTTAGGGTCGGTCACAGTAATTATTCTTGTAATCGAGACTTTTCTAATGCACGGGTCATGACCTCTGGCAAAACACATTGCTTAATTCAAGATTTCCCAGGTCACAGAATGCATTCCTGTAATCGATACGGGTCTAAATGACTTTTCTACAGACATGCTCATTAAAACATCTGGACATTGCCATGGCTTTGATATGATTTTATATCAATTTTATACAATTCACAACATTCATTTAAATAAAATCTTATTGATAAGCCCATTCACGGCCCTTGATACGCTTTTGATATAAAATTAAGATTCATTCATAAAAAGACCTATAATGAACATATCATTTCTTATAAAGCATAATTTAACTAGTCATTATAAATAAATTTTGTAATTTTATAACATTTCATAACACATTTACAACATTTAACTTGTCATATAAAACGACCCATTTGATATGGCTTTTGATATGAGTTTATATCAATTTTATACAATTCATAACTTTCATTTAAGTAATATCTTATTGATAAGCCCATTCAGGGACTGTTGATACGCTTTTGATATAAAAGATACACACTATCAACATATAAAACATAATCTAACTAATGGGGGCTACAGCAAATAATGAATATGCTAATCGCAACCACAGGGTATCGTTTTACAACATCAACCGCCTATATAAACAGGGCCCAGTCTCTGCATTGCTATCACAGAGAGACTTGGGCACATAGAAGCATTGACCAACAAGGTATAAGACACTTAAAAGGTAAGCACCATTTGTCTGTTATGCTTTTAAATCTTTCACTATTCTTGAATATAACTTATGTTAGCTGTGTCTGATTATTTATAATTCGTAATGCATCACTAAATGTCTTTTTCTTTTACCACATACAAATGTTGCAATATTTTAACTAGCAATATCTTTCACTATTTATTGAATATGACTTAAATTAAATGAATCTATCTATCTATATATCTATCTATCCATTTAGCTATCTATGTATCCATACATCCAAATACCCCAACTATCTAAATTCTATCAATTTATCAATCTATCTATTAATCTATCTATCTATCTTTCTATCTATCTATCTTTCTATCTATCTATCTATCTATCTGTCTATCTATCTATCTCTCTTCTATCTAGCTATCTATGTATCCATACATCCAAATACCCCAACTATCTAAATTCTATCAATTTATCAATCTATCTATTAATCTATCTATCTATCTTTCTATCTATCTATCTTTCTATCTATCTATCTATCTATCTATCTATCTATCTGTCTATCTATCTATCTCTCTTCTATCTATCTATCTATTAATCTATCTATCTGTCTATCTATCTATCTAGCTATCTATCTATCTATGTATCCATACATCCAAATACCCCAACTATCTAAATTCTATCAATTTATCTATCTATCTATCTATCTATTAATCTAATCTATCTATCTATCTATTAATCTATCTATCTGTTTATCTCTTCTATCTAGCTTATCTATCTATCTTTCTATCTATCTAGCTGTCTATCTATCTATAGATCTATCTATCTATCTATTAATCTAATCTATCTATCTATTAATCTATCTATCTGTTTATCTCTTCTATCTAGCTTATCTATCTATCTTTCTATGTATCTATCTGTCTATCTATCTATCTATATATCTCCTATCTATCTTTCTATCTATCTAGCTGTCTATCTATCTATAGATCTATCTATCTATCTATTAATCTAATCTATCTATCTATCAATCTATCTATCTGTTTATCTCTTCTATCTATCTTATCTATCTATCTTTCTATGTATCTATCTGTCTATCTATCTATCTATCTATCTATCTATCTATAAATCTCCTATCTATCTTTCTATCTATCTATCTGTCTATCTATAGATCTATCTATCTATCCAGATATCTATCTTTCCTATTTATAGGGGTTAAAGCGGCCCTACAAATGTTGTTCTATTTTAACTAGCAATATACATTTCGTTTAGATGGATTCTTACCAAAATTTATGGGGCGATGACAATATACCCGATGCGCAGATGCTTATCGCGGCCGATGATTTCTATGAGTCGTACATTAGCGGTGGTGGGGCGCAATTGCTTTCAGACGCGTCGCCCAGTATGGCGTTATCTCATACTGACATTTCAAGTGAACCCGATTACAATCCGACGTCTCCTTGCCTGGTCGGTAAGTATAGCCATCTTAGGCTTTTATTACGTATATAGTTTTAGCTCTAGTTATATTTCATGCACGTATATTACAGACGAGCAAATCCGAGACATTTTAAGAATTGCGAACAGAGCCGTCGATACTGAAAATACAGAACATTCAAGCATTGAAGTTACTAACAACAGCAATTATGATGCGCTAAAGGAGAACGATCCATCGCGAGTTATCGATCTCACAACCCCCTATCGAAATGAAATAAAACAGCAGACCAGGCTAGCCAGAACACGTAAGGATCGCTCAACTTCTTTGATGTTGTCTGTTTTAAACATTATCTATATTTCTAATACACTTTTTAAAACACAGCGCTTGAAAGAAATGTGTATACAATTGATGACATCGCGACACTCTCCGATGATGCCCTACAAAAGCGTCGCAAGCGGGGGAAAGCGCGTAAGGAACAAAAACGCATTGCTGCTGTAATATATTTTAAACAATGTCTATAAGTCTAATACTTAATTTTTAATGCAGCGCTGAAAAGAAAAATAGCCCCGACCGGTGTCTCCAAAGAGGTATCAAAGAAATCTAACACAACGGGTAAGGCTCCCTATACAGCAGCTCAAAAAACAATGTCTATAACTTTTAAGCGGGTATAAACAATGGTGTTTAATCAAACCTTGTAATTTAAAGTTTTTCAGCTGCCGGATAGTAGCGCAATGGGGCAATAGAAATGTTTCATGCCCCGAACCACCAGAGTCGGTCACCAACGCCCGCGACAGTTGGCTGTCTGAAAATCCCGCAATGCCGATTATCCGCTGTCCTGATGCTCGTAAGTTAATATTACACGGCGCGCTGTTTTAATTAGAACTGCTTGATGTTCTTAATACTTACAGCGGGATGCTTGTCTTTAAATTTTTAATAAAAGACATAATGACATATCTAGCTATCAATTTAGCTACCTAGATATCCAGCTATCTATCAATTTATCTATCGATCCACTTATATATCTATGTATCCATATCCATATCTTAATGTTTGTCTTTAAATTGCAGCCAAAAGAAAAGAAAGCAACAAAGCCAGAACCGTTAAAGAGAGACGACGCTCGACCACAAAACAGCATCAGGAACAGTTTACACCGATAGCTGGAGTTCTAACAACGCCGCGACCGGTTCTGCAGAGTGGTGAGCCAACTAGCGTAATAAATGAGATTACAGCTTTATGCGACATAACACCGGTACCCAATACACAGGATGTAATACCTTGTAAAAAGCGCATCACATTTGATACGCCAGACACATGCAGCAACGTACAACAGATAAGCGAACCCCAACAGCGATACGCACCTCTTGTCCACTCCTGTTATTGTCGGGGTGGAGAGACGTACGACGCGTTGAGGGATATCGCGAAATGTAATGACAAAATGGCCCGCGTGGCAATGCATTTAAAATGTTACGTTAAAGACTCTACGTCTTTAGCGTTTAACAGTCCCAACAAAAATACTGAGGGACAAATACACGCTACGCGTAACAAATGCATACGCCTGATTACGCATCTTGACGCTCTTGAAAAAGAGCTGCTATGCAGAGACTGACTAGTGATGACTGGTGGAGGTGGACAACCTTTTAAAAGCGCAAAAACAACTGTAAGTGCTAGGGTTAGAAAGTTAAAAAAAGCTATAAAAATCTGTTTTTCAGTTAAACGTTCTAAAATAGCTAGAGAAAAAAGGCATTGCAGGCGTAACAATGGGCCGCCAGCACGTCCGAACAAAATAGTTAGCAAAAAAAGACAGGATTGTCGTAACAAGACTGGGGCGTCGGCTCGTCTGAACGCTGGACAAACACATCAGCAACCGCAGCCTGCGCAAGCGGGGCACAGTCGTCCAAACAGCTCGCGCACTAATAGACCTTCAGATACGCAATCAAAGCGTATTCATTCAGGCGACCCACAAAATGGCGACCGGCCCTACAACACGGCTATTACAGACGAACCCCCTGAACCACAAAATGTTAGATCCGTTTATCTAGAACGTGTATATCATCAAGAGCGTGACTTAGCGAATTTTAACAGTACCATGTACACGGAACACTTCAGATTCGCTAACCTCGAAGCCATTCGCTCATTTGTTGACGCTCTTGATGCAATACACGCTTCTATACAGACATTGTTAGATAGGGTTTTACGGGACGCCGATCCGGGTGATTTCATACAATTACGTTTAGACGGCGGCGAAACGTTTGATTCGATTTTTTCTAATAGGTATTCTAGAGATGGGTTTAGAGCCGAAACATTTTTGGACAATATAGCTAACGCTTTACAGAGTAACGCGGAGTGCATAGCCGGTAATACACTTAAACTAGTTGTCATCATTGTTAGGGGCCGCCGTGGTGGGGCCAGAAGACGTTTGGGTGGTGTCGCGTATAGTCGGATTATTGATCGTAAAAAACAACATTTATACGATTTTAATAATTATGATAATAACGTCTGTCTGGCCGCTAGTGTTTACGCAATTTTGGAGGGTTCTGCTTTGAGCGACGTTGCCTTGTTAGAGAAAGCTCAACAACTGCATAGAGACTTACAAATACCCGAGGGGTATTTGGTGTCTTTTACGGACATTGCTGAATTTGAAAAAAAATTAAACATCACAATTAAAATTTTGTACCACAATAGGGGACAATGGCGTTATTATCACACAGCCCGCACAGCTAAAGAAAAGACCATCTATATATTGCACCATGAAAAGCATTATTATGGCATAAAAAATCTAAAAGCCTTTATCGGTTTCGATTATTTTTGCGACGTTTGTTGCACTGTATACAAACATAAATACCGACACGGGTGTATGCAGTTTTGTAAAGCGTGCCAGACCACGAATTGTGTTGAGCAGTCTAATAATACACGTTGCCCGATATGTAGGACTTATTGCCGTTCAGCGGCATGTTTTGAAACACATAGAAACCTGTCACTTAGTGATAAAGCTCTTTGTAAGAAAAAAACTTTTTGCGGATTTTGTTACAAATATATAGACTGCGGCGATGAGCACAAATGTAACGGTTTAAAATGCACCATCTGCGGCGGGCAGGTTGACAAATTTGACGACCATGTTTGTTACATGCAGCCATACACCCCCAAAAAAATGACTGACAAGTATATCTTTTACGATTTTGAATGCATGCAAGAAACAGGCTTGCATATACCCAATTTCATTTACGCAACCACACTATACGGCCCCAACTCCTGGCATTTTAGCGGAAAATCCTGTACGCTTGACTTTGTGCGATTTTTTGCCGACGGTAAGTTTTCGGGTTACACGTTTATAGCTCACAATGCCGGACGCTACGACGCTTATTTTGTTTTACAGGAGTTGATTAATGAAAAATTTAAAATTGATATTATAAATCAAGGCGGTCGGTTAATGTGCGTTACCCTGAAGGACTTAAAAATTAGGTTCATAGACTCGCTGAATTTCATGCCTATGAAGCTCAGCAAGATGCCAGAGGCTATGGGTTTTTCAGGCGCCAAGGGTCACTTCCCGCATTTTTTCAACACGGCAGAAAATCAAAACTACATAGGCGCCCTACCGGCCGCTAGGTATTACGGAGTCGATTACATGATGCCCGGTGAGAAAAAAGAATTCACAGATTGGTACGAGAAACATAAAAATGACACCTTTAATTTTCAGAAAGAGTTAAAAGCTTACTGTAAGCAGGATGTTGAAGTTTTGAGAAGGGCTTGTGAATGTTACAGGGACACGATTATGGCCATGACGGAACAAAAAGTGCTGCAATACATTAAACGTGAAAAGAAATACAGAACGGTCACTAAATGTATTGATCCACTCCAACTTATCACATTGACGTCCGTGTGCATGGCCATGTATCGGTTTAAATTTCTACCCAAAAATACCATAGCTATTATCCCTGCAGATAATTACCACAAGACCCAGAAACGCTTTTCAACACCCGCTATACAGTGGCTCATGTACCTTGAACATGCTGAAGGCATTTCTATACAACATGCGTTAAAGGGCGGTGAAAAAAAGATCGGTAAATATTTTTTGGACGGGTATTCTTTTGTTAACGGTAAACACGTCGCTTTTGAATTTCAGGGCTGTTTTTATCACGGGTGTCCTGTGTGCTATAACGAGCAGGACAGCAACGAGCTTACTAAATCGTCCTACGGTCAGCTATACCAATCTTTCCTAGTCAGGAAAAGCCGACTACAGAGACAAGGCTTTACGGTCCGCGTCCTGTGGGAACACGAGTGGCGGGAAATGATTGCAAACGATTCGGGGGTCAAAGACTTTCTGATTAAAATGAAATTCCCGACTCCTTTGGATCCTCGTGACGCGCTTTACGGTGGGCGCACTAACGCCATTAAACTTTATCACAAGGTGCAGGCCGATGAAACAGTGCATTATTACGATTTCACCAGTCTGTACCCTTTTGTTAATAAAACTAAGACTTACCCTGTAGGACACCCAAAAATCATTTATGATCATTTTGGCTACATCAAAAAATACTTTGGCATTGCCCGAGTTAAAGTGTACCCGCCCAGAGATTTATTTTTTCCGGTCCTGCCTGTAAAGCTAAATAAAAAACTAATGTTTCCGCTATGTTACACATGCGCCTTGAGCTGTCATAAAGACATTTGCAGCCACACAGACGACGAGCGGTCCCTAACCGGTACATGGTGCACCATAGAGATAGTTTTAGCTGTTGAAAAAGGTTACAGGATTGCCGAGATCTACGAGATCTGGCATTTTCCGAATACAACAGACGATTTGTTCGCCCCGTACATCAAATTACACCTCAGAGATAAACAGGAGGCTTCCGGTTATCCCAATTGGTGTAAAACGGATTCTGAAAAAACGGCTTACATAGCGGCATTTTTAAAAAAAGAAGATGTCTGCTTGCGATCTGATAAGATATCTGTAAACCCAGCAAAAAGACAAATTTCAAAACTGTTCCTAAACTCTCTGTGGGGTAAGTTTGGCCAGCGTTCTAACTTGTCACGTACCAGCATAGTCACGGACCCTGACGAGCTTTTCAAATTAGCTTTTGTGCCGTATTACGACCTCTCCGAGGTTAATTTCATCGATGACGATACGGCAATAGTCAATTGGCGCTATGTAAAAGAGCGCTACACCCACAACAAAAACACAAACATTTTTATAGCCTGTTTTACAACCGCCTATGCCAGACTCGAATTATACAAGCTCCTAGACAGGCTACAGGAACGTTGCCTTTATCACGACACAGACTCCGTCATATTCGTGAGTAAGGGGTCTGAATGGACGCCACCCTTGGGTGATTTTCTCGGTGAACTAACTAGTGAAATACCCGACGACGCCCACATTACCGAGTTTGTATCCGCTGGTCCAAAGACTTACGGCTACAAACTTAACAACGGGAAAACCGTATTGAAGGTTAAGGGCATAACACTCAATGTCGCTAACACACGACTTGTTAATTTTGACAGTTTAAAAGACCTTGTGCTGGACTACTCCCACAACAACGACCCCGAGACGCAGAAAACAATAGGTATCGAGCAAGACGGCATTTACAGAAATAGGAAGCGCCTGACCATAGAGACAAGACCATTACGTAAAACGCAAAAGTGCGTCTATACAAAGAGACAGCTGACGGCTGACTTTACAACGGTGCCTTTTGGCTATTAAACATGGCTGCGCATTTTCAACACCCTTTTTCGTGTATCCTAGCAGGGCCCTCAAATTCTGGAAAGAGTTTTTTTGTTAAAAATGTATTAATGCACAAGGATGCTTTAATGTCGCACAAACCTGATAATGTCATTTGGTTTTACGCATGTTGGCAGAAATTGTATGATGAACTAACCCGTTTGTTTACAAATATCAGGTTTATCGAGGGGGTCCCGCAAAATTTTACAGACGCTGATCTATTTCCAACGGATAAGGTAAATTTGGCGGTTGTTGATGATCTTATGGAGGCGGCTTGTGAAAATCTTGAAATACAAAACGCATTCACCAAATACGTACACCACAGAAATTTGAGCATTATGTATCTCGTTCAAAACGTTTTTTGTCAGGGTAAGAAAAGCCGAACCATAAATTTAAACACTAAATACATGGTCCTTTTTAAGAACCCTCGTGATAAATTACAGGTTATTACGTTGGCTCGGCAGATGTACCCCGGTAAAACACGTTTCTTTTTAGAAGCTTTTGAAGATGCTACACACAAGCCTTACGGCTATTTACTTGTAGATTTAAGATCTGACACGCCTGAGGACCTACGACTAAGAACCGGTCTGTTCCCGCCAGATCTGCCGGTTGCTTATGTGTGCAAAAAGAAGCTCTAAAATGAGGTATCTCACATCTTTATGGTTATTTTTGATAGCGGCGCTGGTGCTGTAAGGATGTCGAACAGGATCCGGCGTAATTGGGATCTTTTAAAAGCATTAGTCAAAACAAATCTGAAGGCCCGAAAATCAATATTACGTAACGCCAGTATTGATTTGATATCGGCTATTGGCGAGATAGCGCTCAATATCATTAAAGGAAAGATCCCTCTTAAAGAGCGCCAAAAAAATATATTGAAAAAATGGCGTAGGGCTATAAAGAAATTAAGTGATAAAAAGTACTCCATTAAAGGCAAGAAGCGCATTGTGAACCAGAGCGGCGGTTTTATAGGAGCTTTGCTCGGTTTTGCTATACCTTTAATCACTAGCCTGATAGCTAATACAGCCGGTGGTTCATAATGCAGTATGCCGAGAAAATGTTCCTGGTTTCCAAAAATGAAATGGATAGGCTTAAAAATACCTCCGTAGATGCAACAGATATACGCCAAACAGCCCTACGGCGCTTAGATGATGAGATTAGCGAAATACTACACAGAAATGACCTTTCAGATGACGAAAAAATTAAGAGCTACACAGTCGTGTTACAGAGGTACTTAATGCTCAACAAACACACCGGTAAAGAAATGCATGGTATAACCCTGATTACACAGCCACAAACCGATCAACAACAATTGTCAAATGCAACCACAATCAGCCCAGCTACTAACGAGATACTTGACAGTATTAATACACGTTATAGAAAAAATGCCGAACTATTGTTAAGTAAACTGTACCGCGCTGGTAATAAGCCGTCCTGGAACGCTATGGGTGAGTTCATTTACAAAGAACAAACTGTACCCGGATCCAACATTATTGACCTGATTCGAACAGCTACCCAGAGTCACGGCTTGCCTAATATTAAACCTCGCGGTTGGGACTATTTTATGGAGACTATCGCACAGCTGAACGCCCCGTCAACGGTTATCGGTAATACAAGAACAAGAGAACTTTTCGATAATTTGAAAAAGCGGTCGCTGAGTGAGCCCTATGACGAGGCTCGAAGCCCTTTTACACCCCCGGTGTTATTAAGATCGCCTACTGTGTCGCCGCGTGGCTCATTATTACCTAAAAAGAGGCTCCCGCCCTTGTTGCAAGCTGCTTGGTTAACGTTGTAAATTTTCTTACTTTGGCGATTGTATATAAACTTTGTTTGTATTAAACATCTTATAATGTTTTTTATTTGTTTTACATACATTTTTACTTTGCATGTATATAAATTGCTTTGTGTATAATGTCTTATAATGTTTTATTTACTATACATAAACAGTTTTAAATAAAAATGTATTCTGTTTTTTCTTTTTACAATAAATATAATAGCTTGATTATTTAAAATGTATAAACAGTTAGGACGTGTTGTTGAATAGACACTGTTTAAAACACAGCTAAAATGACTGCAAAAAGCAAAATATTGCGAAAACAGTACTACACGCCAAAAGCCGTCGGCTCTTACGGGGGCATTGAATCCTTATTCAGAGAAGTACGTAAATTTGGAATAAGAAAAGACTCTGTAAAAAACTGGTTGAGCAACGAGGATACTTACACATTGTACAAACCTGTTAAAAAATCCTTTACAAGAAACAAGGTTATGGTGTCTGATATCGATGCTCAATGGCAGGCAGATCTTGTGTCGATGATGGATTTTTCTAAAGAAAATAATGGTGTAAAATACCTGCTAACGGTCGTTGATATTCTATCTAAATATGCCTTGGTGTCGTGCCTTTCAAATAAGTCCGGCGCTACCGTGGCTACCGCTTTTGAGCAGATATTTAAGTTAAGCGGCCGAACCCCCCGAAAGCTCCAGACTGATCGGGGCCGTGAGTTTATAAACAAACCTATGAGGCGTCTTTGTGAAACCTATAAAATACATCATTTTTTAACTACAAACGCTGTTAAGGCCGCGTTGGTCGAGCGTTTTAATAGAACGCTAAAAACTAAGATGTGGCGCTATCTTAGAGAACAAAACACGTACAGGTATATCGACAAGTTACAAGACTTGGTGTATAGTTATAACCACACATACCACAGAACTATAAGGCGGCGCCCCGTCGATGTGACAAAAGAGAACTCTTTAACCGTTTGGAAAAATATCTACGGGTGTTACGAGACTATTAAAAAAGTTAAACCGTTATTAAAAATAGGTGATCACGTCAGAATTGTTCGTTATAAGGGTGTTTTTACAAAGGGTTATGAACAAACCTATACGGACGAGATATTTAAAATTCACTCTGTAAGCACTAGGGGCCTCAGACCCCTTTATAAGCTGAAAGACCTGTCCGATGAGTTCATTGAAGGCTCGTTCTACCCGGAAGAAGTCCAAAAAGTAACTCTCGACAAGCTACGAGTTTACAGGATAGAAAAAATACTGAAAAAGAAGAAAGTTCGGGGTAAAACGTTGTGTTTTGTAAAGTGGATAGGTTACCCTGACAAGTTTAACTCTTGGGTGCCTGAAAAACAGTTGATGCGTCTGTAAACTATGGAGGACGGATCGTTTTTTATCACGTTACCCTGCAACGCCTCCGCCAAACTTTATCCCGAAAACAGCATCGCCGATTACACCACTAAGTTAGCAAAAGCGGTGCATCTTCGCGGCCCTTACGAAGTGGCTTTAGTGGAGATTCAGTATCCACATACGTGGGAAACCTTTGGCCCCGGAGATGGTGTATTCTACGTAGCACAGCGCGACGAACCGTTCAGCGAGCTTTTTGTTAAATCGGGTTATTACTCCAATATGCAAGATCTCATCAAAGCCATTAATAGCAAACTTGAATCTATAAAAATACCCCCCGATCAATTGCGTCTAAGATACGACGATATTGACAGAACCGTTTATGTATTGAATTCACCAACATACAAGTTCATGCCTTGTGTGAAGTTGGGGAATATTTTGGGGCTGACGGGGTATTCGAAAGCTCCGTCGCTCAAGAATGTCGACACCGAGCACATCACTATCCGCTACAAAGGACCCGGCTTACCTGTTTTAGAACATCATGTTGGCGGTATAAAGGGGCTTGCTCTAGTTTCATCAAAAGAGAAAAAAATTAATGCCGATATTAAAGCCGGTTTTTATACATTGTTTGTATGTACCGATATCGTCCAACATCAACTTGTTGGCGATAGTTACGTACAACTTTTAAGAACTGTCGAGCTAGGCGGTAAAAATGGTGATATAGTCACGCAAAAGTATCACCGTCCGGACTATATACCTGTTTGTAAGCATCATTTTGACACGGTTACAATATCGATACTGACGGATCAGGCTAAACCTGTTAAATTCAAATACGGTAAGACTATTGTGCGATTACACTTTAGACCGCGCGGTGACGACGCACTAAAATGTTGTCCCAGAGAGTGTACGGTGACCCTGACGCATATACGCATTATTACATAACGCAAGCCGGTCATGGCTTGGACGGCTTTCACGGTACTGAATTCATGCATGGTTCTGGACTCGCCGGGTTATTTCGGGGGCTGTTCCGCCGTGTAGTTCCCCTATTTAAGAAAGGTGTGGAGCTTGCAAAACCGCACGTGAAAACAGCCGCCCGTAACATCACTAAAGACGTTGTCACTACGGCTTCGACCGCCTTTATGGATCGTATAAATAGGTCGTCGCAGAGCCAGGCTGGCTCCGGTGTCGTACAAATACGTTAAAAAACGCGTAAAAGGAAACGTGAACGCGCTGCCGTTGTCTTACCAACATTTATGAATAAAGTATCACAACCTAAGAGACGTCGCCGCCAGAAAACAAGAAGTTGCTCACCGAGTGACATCTTCTAGACAGACGCTATGGCTTTCGTGCATGACGCATCCGCCGAGTATGCCAAATCAGAGTTGGATATCTTTCAAATACCGCCTACCCAAACAAGCATTGAAAAATCGCTTTATGTAGAGGTGCAGCCAATCGCAGCAATCACTGACAATGCCCCTTTGGAATTCTACATCACGGGCAGCGGTGAATATTATTACAACCTTAATAACACATTGTTACACGTCGTTTGCAAAATCGTTAGTCCTGATAACACACCCATACCAGAAGGATCCCGCGTTGCACTTATTAACTACCCTATAGCGAGTCTTTTTAATCAACTGGATATAACGCTCGGCGACACGCTGATTTCAAGAAGCGACAACCTTTATACGTATAGAGCGTATATAGAATCCCTAATAAATTATAATTCACAAACTTTAGCGTCCCAATTTACAGCCGGTTTATTCTATAAAGACACAGCGGGACATCATGATGACCGGGTTATCGACGGGCGTAATGAAGGCTTCAGCAAGAGAGCAAAGTATTCAGCCCGATCTAGGAGTGTTGAATTAATGGGCCCCATTTACGCCGATATATTTAATCAACCGAAGTTAATACTGAACGGTTTAGATCTAAAGATAAAATTGACAAGAAACAAAGACACTTTCTGCCTTATGTCGGCCGAGGCGGCCCATTTTAAAGTACAAATACAGCACGCTTCCCTGTTTGTCAAAAGAGTACAAGTATCGCCCGCTGTAAGAATCGGTCACAGTCGCGCTCTGTTAACAGCTAACGCAAAGTACTCGATCGATCGGGCGTCACTTAAAGTGTATAGCGTGCCCGCCGGTACCCGCATATGTAACCACGAGAATCTTTTCCTCGGAAACCTACCAAAAACAGTAATACTAGCGTTTGTGGATAACGAATCATTTTCCGGGAGTTACCAAAGAAATCCTTTGTGCTTCAACCACTATAATGTGAATTATGCAGCCTTATATTTGGATGGTCAACAGATACCGGCAAAACCTTTTCAACCTAACTTCCAGGACGAATCAGCTGTTCGTGAATATATGTCCCTAGTACATATTTCGGGGAAACACAAGGCCGACAACGCTTTATCCGTCGATCGACACGAGTTTTTGAACGGTTACACTTTGTTCGCTTTTGATTTATCGCCGGATCAAGAGCCCGGCGGTCATTTCTCTCTAGTAAAAACTGGCAATCTGCGAGCTGAAATTAGATTTGCCGAACCGATTGCGAACACAATTAATATGATTGTATATTCAGTTCATGAAAATATTATTGAAATAAATAATCGTAGGGAGGTATTATATGATTTTCAATAGACATGAATAATTATGAAATTGCCTGTGTTATTAAAGCTGATATTAACGCCAGGCACATATTTAAAGGTGTATTCCCGTGTGATTTATTACCGGGGGTAAAATTATCGACAGGCCGGCGGCATACATTGTAAATACGGATAATTCGCATCAGCGGGGGAAGCATTGGATTTTAATTATATTATACCCGAATGATATATCTATTTTTTTTGATAGTTATGGTTTATCCCCCGCAAATGAAATATTTCCTGGCGACTTTATGCAGTTTTTATATAAAAATTCTAAGACTATAAGATATCAAAACAGACAAATACAAGACGCCGTTAGTTCCGTCTGCGGCCATTACTGTATCTATATCTTACAATGTCTCGCTAAAGGAATATCTTTTGAAAATGTTTTAAAAATGTTCACTAACGATTTTAGAAAAAATGACCGTATTGTGCGATCATTTGTAACAAAACGCATGAAACGCTTGTGTATACGAAGCTGTAATTACAAGCAAACGTGTCTGTCCCTACGGGAATGTTGCAAATAACGAAGTGAATAAAGATTTTTAACCGAATTATATTTGTCATCGTTTTTATTTTAATACTATTATATTAAATTAATATCAGGCACTATACATTTTAATATCAAACACTATAAATTTTAATAGCAAACAATATAAATTTTTTAATAGCTAACAATATAAATTTTTTAATAGCTAACAATATAAATTTTAATAGCAAACAATATAAATTTTAATAGCTAACACTATAAATTTAATAGCAAACAATATAAACCTAATAGCTAACACTATAAATCCTAATAGCCTGCGATATAAACTTTATATCATGCGATATAAACTTTATATCAAGCAATATAAAAAGGGGGCGTGTAAAAGGGGCGTGGTACCTGTCACTTTGACGAAACATATACCCTCTTACTACTACTCACCAGGAAATCAGCTGAGGAGCATGTCAATTACAAATAGGGGATTGAAATCTAGAACAGACCACTGCCCCCAGTTTGAAATACAAACTGTGACTGACCTGTCAGAACATGTTGGGCAGCATAGTGGTTCTAGCCCTCCAGCACCACTTTTTCCAGATCTTATATGAACCTCTGTATGAAGTTTTGTAAAAAAAACTGGTGATTATAGCTCATTAAAACCTTTATCAATCTGCTGTTGAAGTCACGGAGAAGATATATAGACGACGTCGCTTTCTACGGCAAATTATTGAACTGGATTTACGTGAACTTTTGAGCTTGTAATCACCCTCTCTGGCCATGACACCCTTTCAGCAGCAAGTTTTTGGCAGATATGAGGGCAAAACCCGGAGTCTAAAGATGCCACCTGTGAGTGCACCCTTATAACCATTTAACGCGTAAGATGTAATCGGTTCTTTGTAAATCTTCCCATAAGAAAAATGGTCAAAGGGGCAAGTATTTAGCTCCTAAATTAGCTTTTGTGGTGTTCTCCGAGTGGGTCGATGCAACTTAGTTTCCTAGTCACTTTCGCAGTCTTCATTTTTCTCATCACTTTTGATCCTTTGCCTCATATACCTAACTTTCATGGCAATAACATGTTCGAGTTTTTAGTTTTTTTAACGTGTTTGATTTCTCATCCTAAAAGCTAACGCCCGAACAGGGACTTGAACCCTGGACCCTCAGATTAAAAGTCTGATGCTCTACCGACTGAGCTATCCAGGCTCTCTGCCGAGTGATTGAAGTCATGACTTTCTGACCGACTGCCTTTCCCTTCTTTTTATAGCTCCACCTTTTACCATACCGTGCACTAGTACCTGTTCCTAGAATTATAAAGGTAACTTTCACATATGTATTAGGGGATTACATTACCAGTGACTTTCTGGTGATAGCACCAGGAAATCAGCTGAGGAGCATGTCAATTACAAATAGGGGATTGAAATCTAGAACAGACCACTGCCCCCAGTTTGATATACAAACTGTGACTGACCTGTCAGAACATGTTGGGCAGCATAGTGGTTCTAGCCCTCCAGCACCACTTTTTCCAGATCTTATATGAACCTCTGTATGAAGTTTTGTAAAAAAAAACTGGTGATTATAGCTCATTAAAACCTTTATCAATCTGCTGTTGAAGTCACGGAGAAGATATATAGACGACGTTGCTTTCTACGGCAAATTATTGAACTGGATTTACGTGAACTTTTGAGCTTGTAATCACCCTCTCTGGCCATGACACCCTATCAGCAGCAAGTTTTGGGCAGATCTGAGGGCAAAACCCGGAGTCTAAAGATGCCACCTGTGAGTGCACCCTTATAACCATTTAACGCGTAAGATGTAATCGGTTCTTTGTAAATCTTCCCATAAGAAAAATGGTCAAAGGGTCAAGTATTTAGCTCCTAAATTAGCTTTTGTGGTGTTCTCCGAGTGGGTCGATGCAACTTAGTTTCCTAGTCACTTTCACAGTCTTCATTTTTCTCATCACTTTTAATCCTTTGCCTCATATACCTAACTTTCATGGCAATAACATGTTCGAGTTTTTCGTTTTTTTAACGTGTTTGATTTCTCATCCTAAAAGCTAACGCCCGAACAGGGACTTGAACCCTGGACCCTCAGATTAAAAGTCGGATGCTCTACCGACTGAGCTATCCAGGCTCTCCGCCGGGTGATTGAAGTCATGACTTTCTGACCGACTGCCTTTCCCTTCTTTTTATAGCTCCACCTTTTACCATACCGTGCACTAGTACCTGCTTCCTAGAATTATAAAGGTAACTTTCACATATGTATTAGGGGATTACATTACCAGTGACTTTCTGGTGATAGCACCAGGAAATCAGCTGAGGAGCATGTCAATTACAAATAGGGGATTGAAATCTAGAACAGACCACTGCCCCCAGTTTGATATACAAACTGTGACTGACCTGTCAGAACATGTTGGGCAGCATAGTGGTTCTAGCCCTCCAGCACCACTTTTTCCAGATCTTATATGAACCTCTGTATGAAGTTTTGTAAAAAAAACTGGTGATTATAGCTCATTAAAACCTTTATCAATCTGCTGTTGAAGTCACGGAGAAGATATATAGACGACGTCGCTTTCTACGGCAAATTATTGAACTGGATTTACGTGAACTTTTGAGCTTGTAATCACCCTCTCTGGCCATGACACCCTTTCAGCAGCAAGTTTTTGGCAGATATGAGGGCAAAACCCGGAGTCTAAAGATGCCACCTGTGAGTGCACCCTTATAACCATTTAACGCGTAAGATGTAATCGGTTCTTTGTAAATCTTCCCATAAGAAAAATGGTCAAAGGGGCAAGTATTTAGCTCCTAAATTAGCTTTTGTGGTGTTCTCCGAGTGGGTCGATGCAACTTAGTTTCCTAGTCACTTTCGCAGTCTTCATTTTTCTCATCACTTTTGATCCTTTGCCTCATATACCTAACTTTCATGGCAATAACATGTTCGAGTTTTTAGTTTTTTTAACGTGTTTGATTTCTCATCCTAAAAGCTAACGCCCGAACAGGGACTTGAACCCTGGACCCTCAGATTAAAAGTCTGATGCTCTACCGACTGAGCTATCCAGGCTCTCTGCCGAGTGATGACTTTCTGACCGACTGCCTTTCCCTTCTTTTTATAGCTCCACCTTTTACCATACCGTGCACTAGTACCTGCTTCCTAGAATTATAAAGGTAACTTTCACATATGTATTAGGGGATTACATTACCAGTGACTTTCTGGTGATAGCACCAGGAAATCAGCTGAGGAGCATGTCAATTACAAATAGGGGATTGAAATCTAGAACAGACCACTGCCCCCAGTTTGATATACAAACTGTGACTGACCTGTCAGAACATGTTGGGCAGCATAGTGGTTCTAGCCCTCCAGCACCACTTTTTCCAGATCTTATATGAACCTCTGTATGAAGTTTTGTAAAAAAAAACTGGTGATTATAGCTCATTAAAACCTTTATCAATCTGCTGTTGAAGTCACGGAGAAGATATATAGACGACGTTGCTTTCTACGGCAAATTATTGAACTGGATTTACGTGAACTTTTGAGCTTGTAATCACCCTCTCTGGCCATGACACCCAATCAGCAGCAAGTTTTTGGCAGATCTGAGGGCAAAACCCGGAGTCTAAAGATGCCACCCGTGAGTGCACCCTTATAACCATTTAACGCGTAAGATGTAATCGGTTCTTTGTAAATCTTCCCATAAGAAAAATGGTCAAAGGGGCAAGTATTTAGCTCCTAAATTAGCTTTTGTGGTGTTCTCCGAGTGGGTCGATGCAACTTAGTTTCCTAGTCACTTTCGCAGTCTTCATTTTTCTCATCACTTTTGATCCTTTGCCTCATATACCTAACTTTCATGGCAATAACATGTTCGAGTTTTTAGTTTTTTTAACGTGTTTGATTTCTCATCCTAAAAGCTAACGCCCGAACAGGGACTTGAACCCTGGACCCTCAGATTAAAAGTCTGATGCTCTACCGACTGAGCTATCCAGGCTCTCTGCTGAGTGATTGAAGTCATGACTTTCTGACCGACTGCCTTTCCCTTCTTTTTATAGCTCCACCTTTTACCATACCGTGCACTAGTACCTGCTTCCTAGAATTATAAAGGTAACTTTCACATATGTATTAGGGGATTACATTACCAGTGACTTTCTGGTGATAGCACCAGGAAATCAGCTGAGGAGCATGTCAATTACAAATAGGGGATTGAAATCTAGAACAGACCACTGCCCCCAGTTTGATATACAAACTGTGACTGACCTGTCAGAACATGTTGGGCAGCATAGTGGTTCTAGCCCTCCAGCACCACTTTTTCCAGATCTTATATGAACCTCTGTATGAAGTTTTGTAAAAAAAACTGGTGATTAGAGCTCATTAAAACCTTTATCAATCTGCTGTTGAAGTCACGGAGAAGATATATAGACGACGTTGCTTTCTACGGCAAATTATTGAACTGGATTTACGTGAACTTTTGAGCTTGTAATCACCCTCTCTGGCCATGACACCCAATCAGCAGCAAGTTTTTGGCAGATCTGAGGGCAAAACCCGGAGTCTAAAGATGCCACCTGTGAGTGCACCCTTATAACCATTTAACGCGTAAGATGTAATCGGTTCTTTGTAAATCTTCCCATAAGAAAAATGGTCAAAGGGGCAAGTATTTAGCTCCTAAATTAGCTTTTGTGGTGTTCTCCGAGTGGGTCGATGCAACTTAGTTTCCTAGTCACTTTCGCAGTCTTCATTTTTCTCATCACTTTTGATCCTTTGCCTCATATACCTAACTTTCATGGCAATAACATGTTCGAGTTTTTAGTTTTTTTAACGTGTTTGATTTCTCATCCTAAAAGCTAACGCCCGAACAGGGACTTGAACCCTGGACCCTCAGATTAAAAGTCTGATGCTCTACCGACTGAGCTATCCAGGCTCTCTGCCGAGTGATTGAAGTCATGACTTTCTGACCGACTGCCTTTCCCTTCTTTTTATAGCTCCACCTTTTACCATACCGTGCACTAGTACCTGCTTCCTAGAATTATAAAGGTAACTTTCACATATGTATTAGGGGATTACATTACCAGTGACTTTCTGGTGATAGCACCAGGAAATCAGCTGAGGAGCATGTCAATTACAAATAGGGGATTGAAATCTTGAACAGACCACTGCCCCTAGTTTGATATACAAACTGTGACTGACCTGTCAGAACATGTTGGGCAGCATAGTGGTTCTAGCCCTCCAGCACCACTTTTTCCAGATCTTATATGAACCTCTGTATGAAGTTTTGTAAAAAAAACTGGTGATTATAGCTCATTAAAACCTTTATCAATCTGCTGTTGAAGTCACGGAGAAGATATATAGACGACGTTGCTTTCTACGGCAAATTATTGAACTGGATTTACGTGAACTTTTGAGCTTGTAATCACCCTCTCTGGCCATGACACCCTATCAGCAGCAAGTTTTTGGCAGATCTGAGGGCAAAACCCGGAGTCTAAAGATGCCACCTGTGAGTGCACCCTTATAACCATTTAACGCGTAAGATGTAATCGGTTCTTTGTAAATCTTCCCATAAGAAAAATGGTCAAAGGGTCAAGTATTTAGCTCCTAAATTAGCTTTTGTGGTGTTCTCCGAGTGGGTCGATGCAACTTAGTTTCCTAGTCACTTTCGCAGTCTTCATTTTTCTCATCACTTTTGATCCTTTGCCTCATATACCTAACTTTCATGGCAATAACATGTTCGAGTTTTTAGTTTTTTTAACGTGTTTGATTTCTCATCCTAAAAGCTAACGCCCGAACAGGGACTTGAACCCTGGACCCTCAGATTAAAAGTCTGATGCTCTACCGACTGAGCTATCCAGGCTCTCTGCACAGTGATTGAAGTCATGACTTTCTGACCGACTGCCTTTCCCTTCTTTTTATAGCTCCACCTTTTACCATACCATGCACTAGTACCTGCTTCCTAGAATTATAAAGGTAACTTTCACATATGTATTAGGGGATTACATTACCAGTGACTTTCTGGTGATAGCACCAGGAAATCAGCTGAGGAGCATGTCAATTACAAATAGGGGATGGAAATCTAGAACAGACCACTGCCCCCAGTTTGATATACAAACTGTGACTGACCTGTCAGAACATGTTGGGCAGCATAGTGGT
>NW_024400201.1:0-43210 GCF_905171765.1 Bufo bufo
TACCGGGAAATTTCCCGGTAGGCCGCTGGCCCTGGGGCCGCTTTAAGATATTCCTGCACTTTTTCGGCGGCCGGCAGGCCGAATCCGAAAGCTCTGAGTTTTGTAGTGGTGGCCGGTGGGTGGAGCTGAGCAGGCCGGCCGGCCTCCGTGGGAGCGGCACTACTCCCTCCGACCACCTGGTGTCGCTGTGAGCGGCAGCCCCTGATCCTCCTGGCCCGGCCTGGCTGGCTGTCCTGTGTGTGGGCGGCCGCCCCTCTCTTCCTGCAAGTGGCCTCAGGCTCCCACCGCCTCACCTCCAGATTCAATATGCCGGGCCCAGGCCGCAGACCAGAAGCAGAGCCAGACCCGATGTAAACAGCCCTGAGAGGACTTGAGGAGCCGCAAATACTGGGGGTAAGAAGGGGCCAGGCTGTGCCCACATGTGACTGTGCAGGCTGTCAGGGTTATGTAGTGTATATTAGTGTACATACAGTCTTATAATTTATAAGACTGTATGTAAATAATATACACTACATAACCCTGACAGCCTGCACAGTATAGCTCTCTGTGACATGTATTGGATGCCAGGGCTGTGCCCACATGTGACTGTGCAGGCTGTCAGGGTTATGTAGTGTATATTAGTGTACATACAGTCTCCAGTTTACAGGAATCTCCAGGAGTGGCATCAGCTGGGCAGATCAGCATCTAGGATCTGGGCTCCATGGGCCCTCTGTGGCCCTCACATGCATCACAGCAAGGAGATGATTGGGGCAGTTGACAGCAGGGCTCTGGCTGGAGGTAACACTTTGTGAAAGGTTGTCACACAGGTTGTCAGGGGCTGGGAGGGGAGAACATCTTGGTGTGTAACCTGGTGTCACTGTGCTGTACCAAGGATCTGCTGGGCATGGTGCCTCCACAGAGGGCAGGGAATCAGATTGACTGAGGAGGGCTTGTACTTTGGAGAAGAATATGTGGCTTCATGTGACAGAGCAGAGGAATGGCACAGAAGAGTGTGTGGATGAGGATACATCGTGTCTCCAGAGCTCTGCCCCTGACATATCCAAGTGACAGACACTGCTGGACCCCCCTGGCACCCTGTACACATTATACATGCACAGTATAGCTTTCCCTGATATGTATTGGATGCCAGGGCCATGCCCACATGTGGCAAGTGGCGGTGCATTATACACAGCAGCACGGTGTCCGGTACTCACACAAAGACGTGGTAGACAAATGCCCAGCCCCGGGGTCTCTCCAACACGTTGCGCAGGTAGTTATGCAGCCTCCGGTACTTCACGTTCCTCCGGCAGCTCTGGCTGCTGTTATACGACAGCGGCTTCCCCAATAAGCTCATGCGAGCTCCCTGCTTCCCCCGGCGGCTCTCCTGCAAGCCCCCTCCCGGTCCCACACCGCTGCCCCTGTCAGTGTCACTGGTGCCCAGGAGAAGCAGCCCGTCCCCTCTACTGGAGTTCAACAGCACCCTGTTGCCCCGACCCGACTCCACATCTTTCATGCCGTAGTAACGGTCCCTGCCCCTGCCTTTACCTCCAGAGCTGCTTTTTATCCAGAGCCTCCCACATCACCTCCACTATGGTTGCGGGACATGGCATCACCGGCGTGGGCACAGAGGGCTCCGGGTGCATGCACAGAGCAGACCTGGGGACAGGGTGGCAGCGCTTCCTGGCTTCAGACTGTCAGATCTGATCACAAGTTGGCACCAGCCATACATACATGAAGGCTCTGTGTGCAGGGTGCCAGGGGGGTCCAGCAGTGTCTGTCACTTGGAGATGTCAGGGGCAGAGCTCCTGGAGACACGACGTATCCTCATCCACACACTCTTCTGTGCCATTCCTCTGCTCTGTCACATGAAGCCACATATTCTTCTCCAAAGTACAAGCCCTTCTCAGTCAATCTGATTCCCTGCCCTCTGTGGAGGCACCATGCCCAGAAGATCCTTTGTACAGCACAGTGACACCAGGTTACACACCAAGATGTTCTCCACTCCCAGCCCCTGACAACCTGTGTGACAACCTTTCACAAAGTGCTACCTCCAGCCAGAGCCCTGCTGTCAACTGCCCCAATCTCCTTGCTGTGATGCATAAAGAAGCATGTGAGGGCTACAGAGGGCCCATGGAGCCCAGATCCTAGAAGCTGATCTGCCCAGCCAATGTCACTCCTGGAGAGTCCCTTGCTGCTCACTGTACAGGAGGGGACAGTGATCACACAGCTCTCTGCATCCAGCAGGCTGCTCAGCCTCCACACAGGCAGCTCCCAGCAGTCTACTGTGCCTCCATAGATAGAAGCCTGGAGGTCACTTCCAGGCAGCTGAAACTCCATGCATGATGGTCAGAGTGGCTGTGAGAAGCTTGGAGCCCACCACCTCCAGGCAGATGCACTTCAACAACTTTTCCAGGAGAATCCAGCAACTCTGTGACAGCAGGAAGGGGTTGCCAGTCACTCACTTGTCCCTGTGCAGCCTGCAGCTCCAGTCCTTCTCCTGGTGCTGCTGCTGACATACATTCAAGGGGGACAGAACGGGAAGGGAGGGGGGGGGGGAAGGGGGGTGAGGAAGAGGGGGAAAGCCAGGTACTTACAGGAGGACTATATCGGAGTATAAATTAAAGGGGTTGTTCGGGTTCAGAGCTGAACCCGGACATACCTCCATTTTCATCCAGGAAGCCCCCCTGACTTGAGCATCGGAGCAGTTCATGCTCCGATGCTCTCCTTTGCCCTGCGCTAAATCGCGCAGGGCAAAGGCATTTTTTGAAGATCTGGTGACGTACCGGGGCTCTCCATGGGGCTGCCAGGAAGCCCAGTGACGTCACCGTCGGCCGGGATTTAGCGCTGCCCTAGCCAGTAAAACGGTAATATGAACAATGGGGTTCTACAAAAGAGCTATTGTGGGGCAAAGTTCATATTCGTGTTTACACACGTGTTTTAAAATGAATGCTTTCCCCTTTTATAAACAAGTAAATAATGACGCAACGCCGTGGGGCTGGTGTGCAACTTTTTCCAGGGCTGGTTTTTATCCCCAGTCCGGCCCTGATCCCAAGGCATGTCCATCCCTTGTGCAGATTAGACATTTATAACTACCTCCCCTTAACATATAATCTTGTACTCCAGGGGACTTCCTCATTCAATCCTCTTTTTTAATTTTACCATTATATTGCGGGGCAACCCAAAGTTGAATGAACCTCTTCTCTGTCTGGGTGCCGGGGCCTAAAAATATCTGACAATGGCCTGTTCCAGTGGTGGGTGACGTGAAGCCTGATTCTCTGCTATGACATTAAGCCTGATTCTCTGCTATGGGACCTCTCTCCTCTGTCTGGGTGCCGGGGCCTAAAAATATCTGACAGTGGCCTGTTCCAGTGGTGGGTGACATGAAGCCTGATTCTCTGCTATGGGATCTCTCTCCTCTGTCTGGGTGCCAGGGCCTAAAAATATCTGACAGTGGACTGTTCCAGTGGTGGGTGACATGAAGCCTGATTCTCTGCTATGACATGAAGCCTGATTCTCTGCTATGGGACCTCTCTCCTCTGTCTGGGTGCCGGGGCCTATAAATATCTGACAGTGGCCTGTTCCAGTGGTGGGTGACATGAAGCCTGATTCTCTGCTATGACATGAAGCCTGATTCTCTTCTATGGGACCTCTCTCCTCTGTCTGGGTGCCGGGCCTAAATATCTGACAGTGGCCTGTTCCAGTGGTGGGTGACATTAAGCCTGATTCTCTGCTATGACATGAAGCCTGAATCTCTGCTATGGGGCCTCTCTCCTCTGTCTGGGTTCCGGGGCCTAAAAATATCTGAACAGTTGCCTGTTCCAGTGGTGGGTGACATGAAGCCTTATTCTCTGCTATGACATGAAGCCTGATTCTCTGCTATGGGACCTCTCTCCTCTGTCTGGGTGCCGGGGCCTAAATATCTCACAGAGGCCTGTTCCAGTGGTGGGTGACATGAAGCCTGATTCTCTGCTATGGGACCTCTCTCCAATTGATATTGGTTAATTTATTTTTATTTCTAATTCATTTCCCTATCCACATTTGTTTGCAGGGGATTTACCTACATTTTGCTACCTTTTGCAGCCCTCTAGCCCTTTCCTGGGCTATTTTACAGCCTTTTTAGTGCTGAAAAGTTCGGGTCCCCATTGACTTCAATGGGGTTCGGGTTCAGGGCGAAGTTCGGGTCGAGTTCGGATCCCGAACCCGAACATTTTCAGGAAGTTCGGCCGAACTTCTCGAACCCGAACATCCAGGTGTTTGCTCAACTCTAGTCCCTATCACTAATATACCGCCTCTCTTGGACTTATCCAAGTCCACATTATCAGGGCAGTGAAGGAACCAGCTTCATTTGTACTTTGCTCAGAATCTCGCGGCGCACAGGATTTTGGCCGAGATCTTCAAGCAAGATGGCGGCGGCTGGCCCGTCGCAAGCAAATGGAGGTGGTAAGTTTGATTAAAAAAAATTGTATTATTAATTTTGCACTCAGATGCTGCAATCATGTATGAACATAGCATTTGAGGGGTACATTGATAGGGGCGGTGCTATCGCAGCTCCCTGTCATTGCACGCGCTACTTACAAAAAAGAGCTCCGTGACAAAGTAATTTTTTTGTGAAATTCTGCAAATCGGACAAATCAAACTTTTAAGAAATTCATCTCTATTTGTCACCTAGGGTGTAAACAGAAGCGCTTGGACAATAATTTTCACTCTACATTTTAAGTTATACAACTGCCACCACTAAAACAGGATTAGACAATCAACCTATCAGAATATTAGTTTCGTTAAAAACGGCCAATAGACTTATGATCAGGGTTGGAAATGTAAGCTAATTAGATGTCATCCACATGTTATTCAATGGGTAAAAATGGTATAAAGGAAATGAAATGAGGGTATTGAACTAAGGAGTCATGAACTGTGACGGATAAACTGAGGTAACATCATTCTGAGTAGAAGAAGGTTCATTCATCTTAAGAGCTATAACCTTGCTGTATCTGGGACTGATAATTGCAATAAAGCTTCATCTGTGAAAAAGAACCGAGGATTGCTGCCCTCTTCATTCGTCATTTTTTTTCATCACTTGTATATTAGCAATGCCATGGTCCCAGCTACCAGCGAGGCCTGCACATTTTCCTATATTGTGCAAGCATGGCCACCGCTTGGGTGGCCAATTGGGTGGTCGTAACCATGGAAACAAGCAGTGTATAATATGATGGTCAGCAAAGGAGGCAATGTGGAGAATCACAATACATTAGGAAGTGCCGTGTATTAACTTTATCTAATATATAAAGCTGAGTGTATGTGTGTATGTCCACTAAAGGAATCGCACCGTCGCATTTACAATGACGAAATTTGGCACACAGGTACATCAGGTGTCCTGGAAGGTTTTAGACCGGGTCTCGGTTCTCTAGCATGTACAGTTCCTGAGATATTTCCAAAAAATGCACCATCACATGACCTACATTAGCCAATAGAAACCTGCAGGTCTTTCTCCTCATATCCCATCTGCCAAACACACGGTCACATGACCTTATCAGCCAATAGAAGCTCGCAGGCCCTTAGTCTCCACATACACACAGTTTTACACCAGGTTTCCCAGCCATTTTTCTTCACTGCTGTAGGTCAGCTTTAAAGGGGCAGGGCACTGTGGATGACACTGTTAAGGGAGCGGAGTGCTGTGGAGGTCAAAGTTAAGGGGGCAGGCTGCTGTTGAGGTAACAGTTAAGGGGACGGTCCACTATGGAGGTCAGTGTTAAGAGGCAGATTGCTGTAGAGGCTGTAGATGGGGTACTGTGGAGGTCACTAATAAAGGGGCGGCTGCTGTAAAGGTCACTTTTAAGGGGGCGGGGTGTTGTGGAGGTCACATTTTAAGGGAACGGAGCTCTGTGGAGGTCACTGTTAAGGGGTTGGGTTATTGAGGAAATGACTGTTAACGAGACTGGGTACTGTGGAGGTCACAAATAAAGGGCCGTGTGCTGTGAAGGTCACCGTTAAAGGGGCGGGTGCTGTGTAGGTTACTGTTATGGCAGTGGGGGACTTTGAAGGTCACTGTTAAAGGGGCAGCTGCTGTGGAGGTCACTGTTACGGGGTGAATTATTGTGGAAGTCACTGTTAAGGCGACGGTGTACTGTGGAGGTCACTCTTAAAGGGGAGGGCACTGTGGATGTTACTGTTAAGGGGCAGGCCGCTGTGGGAGGAGGGGACTGTGGAGGTCACTATTAAAGGGCCAGTGGGGTACTGTGAGTTCACTGGTAAGGGAGCGGGGTACTGTGGCAGTCACTGTTAAAGGGGCATTCGCTGTGGAGGTCTCTGTTAGGGGGGCTGGGAATGGTGGAGGTCGCAGTTAAGGGGACTGTAACCTATGGTCAGTGTTAAGAGGCGGGTGCTGTAGAGGTCACTGTTAAAGGGGTGGGCCCCTGTGGAGGTCACTGTCAAGGGGGTGGGGTGCTTTGGAACTCACTGTTAAAGGGGCAGGCTGCTGTGAAGGTCAAAGTTAAGGGGGTGGGCTGCTGTGGAGGACCCATTTTAAGAAGGCGGGGCACTGTGGGGGGTGTCAGTGTTAAGGGGTGGGGGGCAGTGGAGGTCACTGTTAAGGGGGCGGATACTGTAGAGGTCACTGTTATGGGGGGATACTGTTGATATCTTTTAACTACACACACAAACATTAAATGAAATAAATAAAATATACTGTGCAAAGCCGTGTCCTTCAGCTAGTATATATTATAAATGCCATTTGCTGAAGAGAGAAAACCCCTTTAAAAATTAAACAGTGCGGACCCCCCGGGACATCTGCCCAGTGGGGCCTATTCTCACTCCGAGCCTGAAGGCGTTATGCAGAGTTTTTAAAGACTAGTTTTATTTTTTTAAACTTAGTGGATGTCGCTTCTGAGGTTTATTTACGAGGAGGAATGAGTTACCTATTAAGGTTGTATTTATCTTTCAAGTGATGAATCGGTGGATTATGTGGAGTCCTTGAGAGCAGCTGCTGTTTTATCTGGAGGACAGAAAATTCGGGCTGTTATCGGTTGAAAATGGGTGGGGCTTCTGTAATCCCTGCAAAGAAGTGGGCATTCCTGGTTAGATTTGGGGCTTCTGGAAGAACTGTGGTAATTATTCTGATTTAACCCTAACCATACTGTAGATCAGGGGTGCACAATCTTTTTTGGTCTAAAGGGGCGCATTGTCAGATCGCTCTATTTCAAGGGGCCGCAAATAAAGAAAAATGTTGATTGGCGCTCATTTGCATATGCCATTACACAAGGCAATGCAAAGTGTTTGGGGAGGAATGATCGCTATCACAGTAATTCCTCCTTCATTTAGTTATACTGATTATTGGTAGCCCATCCCTGATTACACAGAGAGACAGCATAGCCCCTGAAACCGAAGAGTTTTGCAACAATTTTTCATTTGACACATAAGGCTTTATAATTTATTTTTTAGTTTAATTTGGGGGAAACTGTACAAAGCATTTTTAAAAAGAATTTTTTTAAACTATAGCGCCTTATTTTTTAAATATGCAAACTGACACCAAAATAAACTATTATAATTAGTTCCCTATTTTGTGTCAGTCGTTTTCTTAAATAACACGTTTAGATTCATGTGAATGAGGCAATAATGGCGACGGTTTTGGTTGGTGTGGTTGTTTTTTCTTTTTTGCATTTTATAATTTTTTTAAATCTTTTTTAACTTAATTTTTAATATATTTCTGCTACAAAACATATCCCCCAAGAGGTCATAAAAAGACATTTGGGAGACACTTTTTGTTAATTTTTCACTTTTTACTTTTTATTTTTTACTTTTATTTGTATTTTATTGTATTATTTTTTTTTATAATTGGTTTAATTATTATTTAAATATATTTTTGCCACATAATATGTCCCCCAAGAGGTCATAAAAAGGCTGTAGGGGGACAATGAACATTACTATTTTGCACTTTTATTTGTATTTTATTATTTTGTTTGTTAATTATTATAATTTTTTTAATTTTAAAATATTTTTTTAAAATATTTTTTTCCACATAATCTGTCCCCCAATGGATCATAAAAAGACTGTTAGGGGACAGTGAACACTCTTTTATTTAGCAATTTTTCCTTTTATTTTTTTCTTTTATTTGTATTTTTCTTTTTTTTATAATTTTCTATTTTTTTGCCACACCATATTTTTTCTATTTGTGTTTTAGAATATATTTTTTGTTTTAAAAATTTTTGAAATAATTTTTTTACTTATTTTATTTTTTCCACATAATTTGTCTCCAAGAGGTCACTGAAAGACCTTTGGGGACACACTTTTTTTTGCACAATTTCCACTGTAACTGGGGCATCCAAAGGAGACCCAGTTACAGGAGAAACCAGCCTGCTGTGGGGGCATTGTACACTGTGGGGGCATCGGTGCGTTCCACCGATGCGTTCCAGAGACCGGAAGTTGGTCTACTTCCGTCCTGGAGCTGAACCATTCCACTTAAAAGCGCCCTTTCTTTGTCTCCCCAGTATACACCTCCCTGGCGACTGGTGACCTATAGCGATAAGAGGTTTATCTGTGTGTACATTGAAAGAAATTTGCCGGGATTTGATATTTAAGAAAAGAATATGCGTTCCACCGTGGAACGCATCACTTCCGGTACCAGAAGGAAGTGGTGCCGTATGACCCTGAAACGCGTTAAGCTTTACCTGCTGTTCACCACAATAAAGGAATTAACCTGTTCCAAGGCTGCTGTTTCTTCCTGAGATTCTACAAGCGATCCAGGCGAGGGAGGCAGTTCTGTAGGTGTCTTGAGCTTTATCCTACAGGACCCCTCCCTAGTGAAGTGAGTAGATGCGTATTTCTATCTCTTTTTCACCTTCCATTGTTTTTAATGGTTTTATTCAGACTATGTTGAATATTGCGGACTGACGGTCTGCTATTGTCGTGTTGATACTCTGAAGGGAACTGGAGACACCACGACAGGGTTACTTACCCATGACCTCATCTCTATCTCTGATTTATCGGACACGTTAAGGTGGGAATTTCCACCTCAGACTAGTTAATTATAGTTGGAATATAACACTATACATCCGATTGGCACCCTTGGTGGGGTCACCATCTAAGACATATATATATATTTACATATATATATATATATATATACCTTACCCCTTCTGTTCCTTTACTCCTGATGTATCGGGTCCCCCGCGCATAGGTGACCACCCCCGGCAGCCTCTCTTGAGCCCAACGCCCAATTCTTTTTATCTTTTTTATTTTTTATAATTCGAATTTTAACCTACTTTAGATCCATCCTTTGGCGCCCTGCCAGTTACTCTTTGACTCCACCTGAATTTTATTCAGGGGTGTCTTGGACTAACCTTCTACATTCCCCCCCCCACACCCATAACTGGCATTGTACACAGGCAGAGCTGATCAGGGTCTCCTGACCCTGCAGCTCTGCACTCCTCTGAACTCGAAAGGGTCCAAACTGCACAGCTCTCCACTCGCTTATATGAGGAGAAGCGCTTATACACTGCTTCTGCCTTCTCCTCGGTTCTCGTGCTGGCACTGACAGCCAGGGACCCGTCCTGCTCCTGCTACAGTGCAGGAGCAGGAGCTGTAATACTCCATCGTGCGGCGCTGCGGGCAGAAACACAGCTGATCTCACGATCAGCTGTATTTCTATCCAGGAGGACAGGGGCCACAAACCTTCGCTCTGGGGGCCGCATGCGGCCCGTGGGCCGCAGGTTCTGCACCCCTGCTGTAGATAAACCATCTACAAGAGGCAGGAGGATTTTATCACTGGTCACAATAGGCCTGTAATCTGCTCTGAGAAGTTTCCTCACCCTCTCCGTACAGCCCACATATAAGGTAACGTCCAGGATTAGGAAAAACAATGTTTTTTTTTTTTCAGATACAGTGCCATCCCTTTCCATGGATTGTGTCTGGTATTGTAGCTCAGTCCAATTCAACTGATTAAGGCTGGGATGCAATAACAAGCACAGCCTGTGGATAAGTGTGGCGCTGTTTCTGGACTAAAGCAGAACATTTTTCTAATTCCCGACAATCGTGATGAAATATGTTGTGTGAGATGAAGGTTACAATGGGGTCTAGTTGTGACATACAACCTATCACGACTGCTCCAAAAGCCCTGCCCTGCTAAATTGTGTCTGGGTTTTAATCGAGAAAAATCCAGAAGAGTGTGGTGAGGTGGGTACTTCCACAGGTAGCGAGGCTGAGCGGTCTAAGGCGCTGGATTAAGACTCCAGTCTCTTTGAGGGTGTGGGTTTGAATGCCACTGCTTCGTATTCCACTGTTTTTGGAACTTGAGAAAACATTTAGAACTGTTCAGATCTGACACAACTATTTGGTTGCAGGACGACAAATTCTTAAAGGAATATCAAGGAACATCTCAGGAAATACAATCTGTTATGCCTTGTATACACTGGTCTGACTTCTGTCTTTGGTTCTCTTTACACACTGCCCCCTCAAGCCCTGCTATATAGCAGGGGTCATCAACCTCTGGAGCCCCAGCTGTTGTGAAATTACTACCAGCATGTTCCATTCACATTTATGGAAGTTCTGAGAACAGCTAAGCAAGTGTGCATGCAGAGAGTCATGGTTTCACTGCAGCTGGAGTGCCGGAGGTTGCTGATATCTGGCCTATAAGGTGTAAATGTAGAAATATATATCCCAATATAAATAGTATGTAGGGGCGGACTGACTATTCGGGCACTCGGGCATGGACTGAGGGCCTGCGGCCACCAGGGGGCCCACTCACTCCTGCAGCCAGAGGTCGCAATAACTTTTACTCAGTGACATACTAAGGGGGGGGGGGGGGGGGGGGGCGCTCCGCCCCGGGTGCCGGCCCTCACGGGGG
Organism: Bufo bufo; assembly: GCF_905171765.1. Classification (NCBI taxonomy): domain Eukaryota; kingdom Metazoa; phylum Chordata; class Amphibia; order Anura; family Bufonidae; genus Bufo; species Bufo bufo. The sequence continues at coordinate 10,814 of NW_024400201.1, forward strand.
TGCCAGAAGCAATGAGCGCTTCCATCAATACAGATGGAAGCGCTCATTGCTGGAGCGCAGGGAGCTACGGTCCTGTCACTTCTCCCCGCTCCACCATTCAGCCTGCAGACATGGATCGAGCTGCCATCCTGCCTGCAGCCCAGGAGTCTGCATAAGCTCCGCTAACATAGTGCTGCAGAGCGATCTGTGCCTGCAGTGGAGAGAGGACTGTGTGAGTAGTTACTGTGTTTTTTTTGTTTTGTTTTTTTAACACAGAGGGGGCACAATGGTCATTGCTAATGTGAAGGGGGCACAATGGGCATTTCTACTCTGGAGGGGGCACAATAGACATTGCTAATGTGAAGGGGGCACAATGGGCATTTATACTCCGGAGGGGGCACAATGGGCATTGCTAATGTGAAGGGGGCACAATGGGCATTGCTAATGTGAAGGGGGCACAATGGGCATTTCTACTCTGGAGGGGGCACAATGGACATTGCTAATGTGAAGGGGGCACAATGGGCATTTATACTCCGGAGGGGGCACAATGGGCATTGCTAATGTGAAGGGGGCACAATGGGCATTGCTAATGTGAAGGGGGCACAATGGGCATTTCTTCTCTGGAGGGGGCACAATGGGAATTTCTTCTCTAGAGGGGGCACAATGGCATTACTAATGTGAAGGGGGCACAATGGACATTTCTACTATGGAGGGGGCACAATGTAAATTTCTACTCTGGAGGGGGCACAGAGGGCATTGCTAATGTGAAGGGGACACAATGGACATTTGTACCATGGAGGGGGCAAAGTGCACAGAGGGCATTACTACTATGAAGGGGGCACAGAGGGCATTACTACTATGGAGGGGACACAAAGGGCATTATTACTGTGAAGGGGCACAATGGGCATTATTACTGTGAAGAGGGCACAATGTGCATTATTACTGTGACGGTGGCACAATGGGCATTATTACTATTAAGGTGGCACAATGGGCCTTATTACTGTGAAGAGGGACAATGGACATTACTACTATTAAGGGGCACTATTACTGTGAAGGAGGCACAATGGGGATTATTACTGTGAGGGGGGGGGGCACAAAGAGGGCATTACAACTGTAAAGGGGCACAAATAGGGCATTACTACTGTGAAAGGGCCACAGAGAGGGCATAACTACTGTGAGAGGGGCACAATGAAGGCATAACTACTATGAAGGGATAAGTACTTTAGGAAGGCACAATGTTGGCATAACGACTGTTAGGGGGCACAATGTGGGCATAACTACTGTTATAGGGCACACATCTGTACAAAACTACTGTAAAAGTTGTACAATGAGGACAATACTACTGTGAGGGGGTTCGATTTTTTTTAAGTATTGGGGGGGGGGGGGGGGGGGGGGCCAGAGAAAGGACCCACCCCGGGTGCCAAACAATCTAGGCACACCACAGATTTTGCTAAATAATAAATTTTACTCCCTGGAACAATTCCCCCACAATCATCAGTGTAGTGAGCGCTGTGAACGGCACAGGCAGTGCAGCGATGCTTGCTGTGCCTGAAATAACCAATAACAAAGCTCCTTACAGCAAGGAGCTTTGTTATTGGTTGGGTATTGGCGATACAGGTTGGGTCAGGCAGGGGAAGCCAGAGCTGGAAGGAGGAGGGGCCGGCTCCCGGAAGTGGCTGTATTAGGGAGAGCGGGGCAAACTGCCCAAGGACCCTGGGGAGCCGCGGACTCATGTGACTAAACTGGTCTGACAGAAAAGCTGACCCTGGGCCATGTTGTTGTGGCAGTGGAAATCCCGGCCTGTCAGTCTTCAAGTAAGTGATTCCCTCCGTCCCCAATCATGGTTCCGTCCAGTCTCAAAATTCTCTGCTTCCCCCTCCTCCTGTCACCTCACTAGTGACCCTGCTTCCCCATCCTCCTGTCACCCTACTAGTGACCCTGCTCCCGCCTCCTCCTGTCCCCCCCTAGTGATCCTGCTTCCCCTCCTCCTGTCCTCACTAGTGATCCTGCTTCCCCTCCTCCTGTCCTCACTAGTGACCCTGCTTCCCTCTCCTCCTGTCACCCCACTAGTGACCTTGCTCCCCCCTCCTCCTGTCCCCCACTAGTGATACTGCTCCCGCCTCCTCCTGTCCCCCCCTTGCGACCCTGCTTCCCCTCCTCCTGTCCTCACTAGTGACCCTGCTTCCCCCTCCTCCTGTCCTCACTAGTGACCCTGCTTCCCCCTCCTCTTGTCACCCAACTAGTGACCCTGCTCCCCCCTCCTCCTGTCCCCCCCTAGCGACCCTGCTTCCCCTCCTCCTGTCCTCACTAGTGACCCTGCTTCCCCTCCTCCTGTCCTCACTAGTGACCCTGCTTCCCCCTCTTCTTGTCACCCTACTAGTGACACTGCTCCCCCCTGCTCCTGTCACCTCACTGGTGACCCTGCCCCCCAACTAGTGACTGTGCTCCCCCTGCTTCCTCTCCTCCTGTCACCCCACTAGTCACCCTGCTCCCCCTCCTCGTGTCACCCCACTATTGACCCTGCTCCCCCCTGCTCCTGTCCCCCCTAGTGACCCTGCTCCCCCTCCTCCTATCACCTCACTGATGACCCTGCTCCCCCCACTAGTGACCGTGCTCCCCCCTGCTTCCTCTTCTCCCGTCACCCTACTAGTGACCCTGCTCCCCCCTCCTCCTGTCACTACACTAGTAACCCTGCTCCCATCCACTAGTGAGCCTGTGTGTTCATGTACAGATAGGAGCCTGGCTGGAGTGTGGTGAGGCCTAGCTGTGTGTCTCTCCCTGTGTATGTGTCTGTCACTGTGTGTGTGTGTCTGTCCCTGTGTGTGTGTGTGTCTGTCCCTGTGTGTGTGTGTGTCTGTCCCAGTGTGTGTGTGTGTTTGTCCCTGTGTGTCACCATCACCCTGCCCACAGTGTTACTATGTCTTGACGCAGCTGCATGAGGACGTTTTGTGCGGGGCGAGAAGAAGAAGATGGAAGAGGAGGAAGCGCCGCCAGCATGGAGTCCGTGGGAGAGACACATGGAGGCCCACTAAGGACATAGGTAACACTATTACATTATCAGGACTAGTGTTATCTGTGTTTTTACATAGGACTGCAGGTAACACTAGTACATTTTCTGTACGAAGATAGCCATTACTGCGTTATCTGTGTTGTTACATAGGACTGCAGGGGACATCTACTAGATGTCCGCTGCAGTCCTAGAGTTATCACTGTATAGGGGGGCCCACTGATACTTTATCGCCCAAGGGCACACATGGGCCTGGAGCTGACGTGGCACGATATGTGGGTGAAGTTGTGAGTAGGTGTGGCTTGAGGCTGGGCGGGGACACAGGGGCCCCATAATATCCTATTGCCCGGGGGCCCCATGAGTTGTCAGTCCGCCCCTGATAGTATGTATTTCGTAATCCTTAGTGACCACCAATACATCTTTTTACGGCGTCCTAGTTTTCCATGCAGCAGTGAGTGGAGACTTGGCTTTCCTGTAAGAGCCACGCTCCTGCTCTAATGACCTGGACCGGCAGGAGCTCTGATCCCGGCTGTTTAACCCATTACATGCAATATTGGGTCTAAAATTTAACAAATGTTTGCTCCTGGTAGCCCTAAGTGTCACCTTCGTAGGGTGAATTCACACGGGCTTGAATTTTATGCCACAAACAAATATGCCTCAAATTCCTCAGGCTTAACAAGTGGTTTGTCATGAGCATTTACATGCCAATTTGTCTCTGACTGGCTGCCGATTTCACACCTTGCAAAGGGAATGATGAAATCAACAGCAATTCCGTGGCAAATCTCCATCTTAACCCCTTAAGGACTCAGCCCTATTTCACCTTAAGGACTTGGCCATTTTTTGCAAATCTGACCAGTGTCACTTTAAGTGCTGATAACTTTTAAACGCTTTGACTTATCCAGGCCATTCTGAGATTGTTTTTTCGTCACATATTGTACTTCATGACACTGGTAAAATGAAGTCAAAAATTATTCTTTTTTTGCATAAACAAACACCTAATTTACCCAAAATTTTTAAAAATTAGCAAATTTTTAAAGTTTCAGTTTCTCTACTTCTGTAATACATAGTAATACCCCCAAAAATTGTGATGACTTTACATTCCCCATATGTCTACTTCATGTTTAAATTATTTTGGGAATGATATTTTTTTGGGGGATGTTACAAGGCTCAGAAGTTTAGAAGCAAATCTTGAAATTTTTCAGAAATTTACAAAAACCCAATTTTTAGGGACCACTACAGCTCTGCAGTCACTTTGCGAGACTTACATAATAGAAACCACCCAAAAATGACCCCATTCTATAAACTACACCCCTCAAGGTATTCAAAACTGATTTTACAAACTTCGTTAACCCTTTAGGTGTTGCACAAGAGTTATTGGCAAATGGGGATGAAATTTGAGAATTTCATTTTTTTGCCTAATTTTCCATTTTGGCCCATTTTTTTCCACTAACAAAGCAAGGGTTAGCAGCCAAACAAGACTGTATCTTTATTGCCCTGACTCTGCCGTTTACAGAAACACCCAATATGTGGCCGTAAACTATTGTACGGCCACACAGCGGGGCGTAGAGTGAAAGGTGCGCCGTTTGGTTTTTAGAAGGCAGATTTTGCTGGACTGGTTTATTTACACCATGTCCCATTTGAAGCCCCCCTGATGCACCCCTAGAGTAGAAACTCCATAAAAGTGACCCCATCTAAGAAACTACACCCCTCAAGGTATTCAAAACTGATTTTACAAACTTTGTTAACCCTTTAGGTGTTGCACAAGATTTAATGGAAAATAGAGATACAATTTCAAGATTTCACTTTTTTGGCAGATTTTCCATTTTAATATTTTTTTTCCAGTTACAAAGCATGAGTTAACAGCCAAACAAAACTCATTATTTATTGCCCTGATTCTGTAGTTTATAGAAAAACCCCATATGTGGTCGCAAACTGCTGTACGGGCACACGGCAGGGCGCAGAAGGAAAAGAATGCCATACGGTTTTTGGAAGGCAGATTTTGCTGGACTGTTTTTTTTGACACCATGTCCCATTTGAAGCCCCCCTGATGCACCCCTAGAGTAGAAACTCCCAAAAAGTGACCCCATTTTAGAAACTAAGGGATAGGGTGGCAGTTTTGTTGGTACTAGTTTAGGGTACATATGATTTTTGGTTGCTCTATATTACACTTTTTGTACGGCAAGGTAAAAATAAATAGCTGTTTTGGCACCGTTTTTTTTTTGTTATTTACAACAATCATCTGACAGGTTAGATCATATGGTAATTTTATAGAGCAGGTTGTCACGGACGCGGCGATACCTAATATGTATACAATTTTTTTATTTATGTAAGTTTTACACAATGATTTCATTTTTAAAACAAAAAAATGTTTTAGTGTCTCCATAGTCTAAGAGCCATAGTTTTTTCCATTTCTGGGCGATTATCTTAAGTAGGGTCTCATTTTTTGCGGGATGAGATGACGGTTTAATTGGCACTATTTTGGGGTGCATATGACTTTTTGATTGCTTGCTATTACACTTTTTGTGACGTAAGATGACAAAAATTGCTTTTTTTACACCGTTTTTTTTTTTTTTTTTTACGGTGGTCACCTGAGGGGTTAGCTCATGTGATATTTTTATAGAGCCGGTCGATACGGACGTGGAGATACCTGATATGTATACTTTTTTTAGTGTTTCCATAGTCTAAGAGCCATAGTTTTTTCAGTTTTTGGGCGATTATCTTGGGTAGGGCTTGTTTTTTGCGGGATGAGATGACGGTTTGATTGTTACAATTTTGGCGTACATGCGACTTTTTTGATCACTTTTATTACCTTTTTTGGGAAGTAAGGTGGGCAAAATTTCAATTTCATCATAGTTTTTTATTTTTTATTTTTATGGCGTTCACCGTTCGGGTAAAGTAACAGGACCATTTTATAGATCAGGTCGTTACGGACGCGGCGATACCAAACATGTGTAGGGAATTTTATTTTTTTCATTTTTAATCAGTGATAAATGTGTTTTTTGATTTTTATAAACATTTTTTAACTTTTTTTTTGACCCAGACCCATTTGGTTCTTGAAGATTCAGTGGGTCTAATGTCTGCATAATACAGTACAGTACACTATATATTGTTTTGTACTGTATTTTACTTACACTTTGTCTGAACAGATCTATGCCTTTAGCACAGATCTGTTCAGCACCATGGACAGCAGGATGCCTGAGAAGGCGTCCTGTTGCCATGGGAACCTTCCACGTCTGGTCAGTTGTGGCCACAACTGCGCAGATGGGGAAGGGTAAGGACTGGGGCTCCCTCCCTCTGTCACCCCATCCTGTCGGGGGGCTGCAAAGGCACAGCAGCCCCCCGATGGGAGAGGGAGCTCCCGACTGTTAACCTGTGCTTTTCCATACCGCGGTACGTACGGACCGCGATATGATAAGGGTTAAACGGCTGACATCTGATCACAGATGTCAGCCGTTTATACCAGGGTGTCAGCAATGTGCTGACACCCTGGTATACCACTGTACACCAACGATTATTGAAGGGGAGGCGGGCGGGGGATCGCGATCCCGCCTTCCGCACCGCCCGCCTCCCGCACCGCCCGCCTCCCGCACCGCCTTCAACACCTGCACCTCCCGCCAACATAATATCATTCAGGGGTGCAGGGGACCCCCCCGCGCATTTAGCCGAGGAGCCTGCTAAATAATTTGAGCAGGCACCATGTTCCGATCACCGCCGGCTGGGCGGCAGTGATCGGAACAACACATGACGTATCGGTACGTCAAGTGTCCTTAAGGGCTCGGGAAACATCCGTACCGGTACGTCATGTGTCCCTAATGGGTTAATCTATATGTAAGACACAGATTTTGTGGCAGATTATGTAGTGGACAGAGCTAGTTACTGTAGAGCTATTCAAAATGAAGTGAGCTACCTCAAAACAGCTGATCGGAATGGGTATGGGGTGTCCAACCCCTGCCGATCAGAAATGAGTGGCCTATCCTGAACATAGGCTGTCAAAAGTACATTTTTTAACTATCTTTCAAACATCTGGTGAAGCTGCCATCCAAACAAGTTGGTTTGATCGTGAAATGATCTTTTGGGGGTAACCAAAATTTTTACTCCCAGCTAGAGAACAATAATTAATATGCCAATTTACTCTACACTTAAGCAGTACTTGTATTGACACTTTAGAAATTAGTACCCGGGTTTGTTTGTATGAATCTGACTAAAAGTTTCAAATGGAGTTCTATCGGGTAAGATTAGTCATTGACCATTGTGGTCCCTATCGACAATACCACTATTTAAAAAATGTAGGCACCAGTTATTCGATTTTCTTGCAAATATTCACCCTACAAGGGGTCATAGCCGTTGAGATAGTGTAAAGAAAACCGTGCGCAACAGGGGTGTCAACGCAATGGAGTTGTCAATAAACGGTAAAGATAACCTCCCGAAAGGTTTGCGACGAGGATGGGATTCGAACCCATGCATGCAGAGCACAATGGATTAGCAGTCCATCGCCTTAACCACTCGGCCACCTCGTCTAGTTGATTGCCGTTAATTCTTGCACGACATCACATGGCTTACCACATTTGCAATTTATGAAGAACGTAACTTGTATTCTTATGGGGTTTCCTCTTAAATACAAATATCTTCACCACCCCTCACTGATACAAAAAAAAAGCTATAAAAAAAACAAAGGCCAAGTAACCAAAACAGACGTCAATACATTTGGTCATTATCTTATGCTTGTCGTTCTGCAAGTGCTTGGAGCTTTTATTAAAGTTGTTAGAATTTGGTAATTTTGGGGTATCTTCCTTTTCTTAAAAAACTCCTATCTTAACATGGTTCTAAAACTCACAGTCTATACTGGGTCACAAATAAATGCGTGTCTAGAGGAGTTTTGGCCTAGGTCTCCATGATGATTTCTCTCTGGATGCTCTAAAGGGCACGTTGGGTAGCGTGGGTAGTGTATGGGCGGGTGTTATCTTAGTAAAACACCATGTCTCCTGAGTAAAACATGGCAGTAGCACAGATTTCATAACCCCACCCGATCAAAACTTTTAAATTGCCCCTATGACTTATCAAATGTTTTTTGAAAACTCAATGACTCTTTAAAGCACCTTGGTCAGCCCTCCTCGAAATGCATGGACATGGAAGATCCTCCATTTGAAATATGCAGTCTTTGCAGTTGCTCTATGCTCTGGCTAAAATAGTAGTGCTGAGCTGGGCACCTTTCCTCTCGTGTTCACTTTAAGGTTGCCTTGACAGATACCTTTTTGTGGGGTCTTGTAAAAGCACCCTGTTGATGTTTATTTTTGTCCAGTTTCTTTGGTTAGAAATTTTTCACTTGTGCATTTTCAAGCATTCTTTCTACTTTCGAGAAGTGTATGGGAAAACGGCCTGATAAAAACCCATACCTAGAACATGCTACATTTTGAAGTAAAAATGCCATGTACCTGAAAAACATACACACACAAAAATTAAAAGAGAATGCAAGACAAATGCAAAGTTTCCAAAAATGGAAAGAATAATGCCGCAAAAAATGGGGTATTTTTCTAAATACACACTCTAACATCACCCTAAAGGGTAACTGAGCATTGTTTTCTGCAGAAAACTTCTTAAAAAAACGGACTATTTCTAATTTCTTTCTGCATATAGTGATACCTTTTTAAGGCTCTTGGTGGGAGAGCCGTGGGCATATTTGGAGGACATGTCGCATCTTTAAGTTGTTGAGTCTAAAATTGAACAAGTGTTGGCTCCTGGTAGCCCTAAGTGTCACCTTCGTAGGGTGAATTCACACGGGCTTGAATTTTATGCCACAAACAAATATGCCTCAAAATCCTCAGGCTTAACAAGTGGTTTTTCATGAGCATTTACATGCCAATTTGTCTCTGACTGGCTGCCGATTTCACACCTTGCAAAGGGAAGGATGAAATCAACAGCAATTCCGTGGCAAATCTCCATCTTAATCTATATGTAAGACATCGATTTTGTGGCAGATTATGTAGTGGACAGAGCTAGTTACTGTAGAGCTATTCAAAGTGAAGTGAGCTACCTCAAAACAGCTGATCGGAATGGGTGTGGGGTTTCCAACCCCTGCCGATCAGAAATGAGTGGCCTATCCTGAACATAGGCTGTCAATAGTACATTTTTAAACTACCTTTCAAACATCTGGTGAAGCTACCATCCAAACAAGTTGGTTTAATCGTGAAATGAATATAATTCATTCTGGATCATAACTACTTCTTATTTTATGGTAACTTTAATCTCCAGTCATTTGGAGCTGCTATGGGGACTATTTTTATGTTGATTTATGAAAGCTATGTATCTTTTGGGGGTAACCAAAATTTTTACTCCCAGCTAGAGAACAATAATTAATATGCCAATTTACTCTACACTTAAGCAGTACTTGTATTGACACTTTAGAAATTAGTACCCGGGTTTGTTTGTATGAATCTGACTAAAAGTTTCAAATGGAGTTCTATCGGGTAAGATTAGTCATTGACCATTGTGGTCCCTATCGACAATACCACTATTTAAAAAATGTAGGCACCAGTTATTCGATTTTCTTGCAAATATTCACCCTACAAGGGGTCATAGCCGTTGAGATAGTGTAAAGAAAACCGTGCGCAACAGGGGTGTCAACGCAATGGAGTTGTCAATAAACGGTAAAGATAACCTCCCGAAAGGTTTGCGACGAGGATGGGTTCGAACCCATGCATGCAGAGCACAATGGATTAGCAGTCCATCGCCTTAACCACTCGGCCACCTCGTCTAGTTGATTGCCGTTAATTCTTGCACGACATCACATGGCTTACCACATTTGCAATTTATGAAGAACGTAACTTGCATTCTTATGGGATTTCCTCTTAAATACAAATATCTTCACCACCCCTCACTGATACAAAAAAAAAGCTATAAAAAAAACAAAGGCCAAGTAACCAAAACAGACGTCAATACATTAGGTCATTATCTTATGCTTGTCGTTCTGCAAGTGCTTGGAGCTTTTATTAAAGTTGTTAGAATTTGGTAATTTTGGGGTATCTTCCTTTTCTTAAAAAACTCCTATCTTAACATGGTTCTAAAACTCACAGTCTATACTGGGTCACAAATAAATGCGTGTCTAGAGGAGTTTTGGCCTAGGTCTCCATGATGATTTCTCTCTGGATGCTCTAAAGGGCACGTTGGGTAGCGTGGGTAGTGTATGGGTGGGTGTCAGGGCCGGACTGGCCATAGGGCAGACCGGGCATTTGCCCGGTGGGCCGGGCCGCCTGGTGGGCTGGGCCGAACACAATCAGCTGGGCAGGAGTGGAGATGAGCGCTTCCCAGTGGCGTAACTATCAGTCACTGTACTTCCTCACCCCGGGCCCCTGTCAGAGCAGCTGACTTCTCCTGCACCACTTGCACTCTGTCACTGACCTCCTGACATAAGTGACATCGCTCCGCCTCTCCCCTCCTTAGTTCTTATGACGGACAGTGGTGACCAGCAACAGGATGGCCCGATGTGGGCGGAGCTATAATAGCCGCGCCCCCTTTTATACCCGCGATTCCTGCAGCCTGAACTTTCCTGCCCACCATGCTGAACATCAGTTGGATTGGAATTTGTCACAACTGCACCAGTGATGTGAGTAGCAGGGGAACTGGGGTTATATTCAGCTTTCCCAGACTGTGCACATGTGACATGCAGTACAGTAGGAAAGCTGGGTGAATTATATCATGAAATGTCATCCAGCTTCCCTGCTATCCTGGATGGCACAAGTGCAGAGGCATTAGAGTATGGGGGAGAGGCACAGCAGGAAAGCTGGGTGTCTATATATGTGTATTGTATATGTGTGCGTCCATGTATGTGGTGACTGTGTGCATGAGTGCGCCCCTGTATGTGAAGAGTATGTGTATGAGTGCGTCTCTGTATGTGAAGAGTATGTGTATGAATGCATCTATGTATATGGAGAGTGTGTGTATGACTGCGTCCATGTATGTGGAGAGTGCGTGTATGACTGCGTCCATGTATGTGGAGAGTGTGTGTATGACTGCGTTCATGTATGTGGAGAGTGTGTGTATGAGTGCGTCCATGTATGTGGAGAGTGTGTGTATGACTGCGTCCATGTATGTGGAGAGTGCGTGTATGACTGCGTCCATGTATGTGGAGAGTGCGTGTATGACTGCGTCCATATATGTGGTGACTTTGTGTATGAGTGCATCTATGTATATGGTGAGCGCATGTATGAGTGCGTCCATGTATGTGGAGACTGCGTTCATGTATGTGGAGACTGCGTTCATGTATGTGGAGAGTGCGTGTATGACTGCGTCCATGTATGTGGAGAGTGCGTGTATGACTGCGTCCATGTATGTGGAGAGTGCATCCATGTATGTGGAGAGTGCCTGTATGACTGCGTCCATGTATGTGGAGAGTGCATCCATGTATGTGGAGAGTGCGTGTATGACTGCGTCCATGTATGTGGAGAGTGCGTGTATGACTGCGTCCATGTATGTGGAGAGTGCGTGTATGACTGCGTCCATGTATGTGGAGAGTGCGTGTATGACTGCGTCCATGTATGTGGAGAGTGCGTGTATGACTGCGTTCATGTATCTGGAGAGTGTGTGTATGACTGCGTCCATGTATGTGGAGAGTGCGTGTATGACTGCATCCATGTATGTGGAGAGTGCGTGTATGACTGCGTCCATGTATGTGGAGAGTGCTTGTATGACTGCTTCCATTTATGTGGAGAGTGCGTGTATGACTGCGTCCATGTATCTGGAGAGTGCGTGTATGACTGCGTCCATGTATGTGGAGAGTGCGTGTATGACTGCGTCCATGTATGTGGAGAGTGTGTGTATGACTGCGTCCATGTATATGGAGAGTGCGTGTATGACTGCACTATGGGGGCATCTACTGGGGGCCCTATATACTGGCACGCATTATAGGTGGGCACTATGGAGAAGTGGGGAACAAGAGCACTATGAGGGCATTATCTAGGGACATTTAATACTGGCACCCATTTTGATGCCACTATGGGGAAGGGAGGAAAGGAGCATTATGGGGGTATCTATGTGGGGCAGTCTATAGGGGCATTTTATAGTGCCACATTATGGAGGGAACTATGGAGACGGGGAAGGAGCACTATGGGGGCATCTTCTGGGGGGACTATATGGGAGTATTTTATACTGGCACAAATTATAAGGTCACTATGGGCATCTAAGCTCAACTGGGGGCACTAAGTGTTTTTTGTAGTGGCACATAGTACAGGTCATTGGAACACATGAGGGCACTCTGGGGACATTGGCTCTACTGGGGGCACTAAGAGGAGGTATTTATTTTTTTACTGCCACACAACGGGGCATTTTTTGTACTGGTGCACATTATAAGGGGGGGGGGTTCTACTGTCACACATTATAAAGAGAATTATTACTATCGGGGCATTATGGTGGGCTTTATTACAACTGGGGGACTATGGGAGCATTATTACTTGTGGGACACAATTACTGTTGGGGGCGCTGTAGGAGCACTATTACTACTAAATGCACTCTGGCAAAGAAATAATTACTATAGTTGGGACTTTGGGAGCACCATTACTTTGGGGGCACCCTGGCACAGCATCAGCTTAGCACAGTTCTTTTTGCAGTATAGTTTTGGGGAGCACAGCTTCTCAGTATTGGGGGTGCATGATAGGAGGTTAATTGGAGGATGATGGAAAAGTAGGAAACTAAGATGTCTGTCAAACTCTGCAGAGACGTAAGATGGCTGAAAAAAAATTATCATGGCAGTCTGGTCTGAATGGAGAAGATGAAGAAAGAGAACATCTACATCAGAGGAGACGTCACTGGATATAAGAGGTATGGGGCGCTGTATTAGGCTACTTTCACATCTGCGTTAGTGATCCTGGCGGCTGTTCCAGCTGAGAATTCACTGGATCCGGCACTGCTGGATGCAGACAGAATGCCCTCCAGCCCCACTAACTATAAAGGTGTACGGCAGAGATCCGGCCACAAGCTGGGAAAAATGCAGAGAATCAGCAGGACATAAACCGCTGCATGCTGTGCTTTGTGTCCAGTCGATTCCTTGCATTTTCTGCCGGATTATGTGGCCGGATCGTACTAAGACCCCTAATGTCACCTGGGGACCCCCAAAGAAGCTTGTGTGTTGACTGAAGCCTTCCTATCTTACTGGTGGCTGGCCCTGCCTCTCAATTGTGCTTCCAGTTTTGGCTCCGCCCCTAGACTGCAAGGGGGTGGGGCCTGTTGGGGGTCATGTGATTGGGCTGCTCAGTCAAAAATGCCCGGGCCTATTTTTTGTTCCAGTCCGGCCCTGGTGGGTGTTATCTTAGTAAAACACCATGTCTCCTGAGTAAAACATGGCAGTAGCACAGATTTCATAACCCCACCCGACCAAAACTTTTAAATTGCCCCTATGACTTATCAAATGTTTTTTAAAAACTCAATGACTTTTTAAAGCAGCTTGGTCAGCCCTCCTCGAAATGCATGGACATGGAAGATCCTCCATTTGAAATATGCAGTCTTTGCAGTTGCTCTATGCGCTGGCTAAAATAGTAGTGCTGAGCTGGGCACCTTTCCTCTCGTGTTCACTTTAAGGTTGCCTTGACAGATACCTTTTTGTGGGGTCTTGTAAAAGCACCCTGTTGATGTTTATTTTTGTCCAGTTTCTTTGGTTAGAAATTTTTCACTTGTGCATTTTCAAGCATTCTTTCTACTTTCGAGAAGTGTATGGGAAAACGGCCTGATAAAAACCCATACCTAGAACATGCTACATTTTGAAGTAAAAATGCCATGTACCTGAAAAACATACACACACAAAAATGAGAAGAAAATGCAAGACAAATGCAAAGTTTCCAAAAATGGAAAGAATAATGCCGCAAAAAATGGGGTATTTTTCTAAATACACACTCTAACATCACCCTAAAGGGTAACTGAGCATTGTTTTCTGCAGAAAACTTCTTAAAAAAACGGACTATTTCTAATTTCTTTCTGCATATAGTGATACCTTTTTAAGGCTCTTGGTGGGAGAGCCGTGGGCATATTTGGAGGACATGTCGCATCTTTAAGTTGTTGAGTCTAAAATTGAACAAGTGTTGGCTCCTGGTAGCCCTAAGTGTCACCTTCGTAGGGTGAATTCACACGGGCTTGAATTTTATGCCACAAACAAATATGCCTCAAAATCCTCAGGCTTAACAAGTGGTTTTTCATGAGCATTTACATGCCAATTTGTCTCTGACTGGCTGCCGATTTCACACCTTGCAAAGGGAAGGATGAAATCAACAGCAATTCCGTGGCAAATCTCCATCTTAATCTATATGTAAGACACGGATTTTGTGGCAGATTATGTAGTGGACAGAGCTAGTTACTGTAGAGCTATTCAAAGTGAAGTGAGCTACCTCAAAACAGCTGATCGGAATGGGTGTGGGGTGTCCAACCCCTGCCGATCAGAAATGAGTGGCCTATCCTGAACATAGGCTGTCAATAGTACATTTTTAAACTACCTTTCAAACATCTGGTGAAGCTACCATCCAAACAAGTTGGTTTAATCGTGAAATGAATATAATTCATTCTGGATCATAACTACTTCTTATTTTATGGTAACTTTAATCTCCAGTCATTTGGAGCTGCTATGGGGACTATTTTTATGTTGATTTATGAAAGCTATGTATCTTTTGGGGGTAACCAAAATTTTTACTCCCAGCTAGAGAACAATAATTAATATGCCAATTTACTCTACACTTAAGCAGTACTTGTATTGACACTTTAGAAATTAGTACCCGGGTTTGTTTGTATGAATCTGACTAAAAGTTTCAAATGGAGTTCTATCGGGTAAGATTAGTCATTGACCATTGTGGTCCCTATCGACAATACCACTATTTAAAAAATGTAGGCACCAGTTATTCGATTTTCTTGCAAATATTCACCCTACAAGGGGTCATAGCCGTTGAGATAGTGTAAAGAAAACCGTGCGCAACAGGGGTGTCAACGCAATGGAGTTGTCAATAAACGGTAAAGATAACCTCACGAAAGGTTTGCGACGAGGATGGGATTCGAACCCATGCATGCAGAGCACAATGGATTAGCAGTCCATCGCCTTAACCACTCGGCCACCTCGTCTAGTTGATTGCCGTTAATTCTTGCACGACATCACATGGCTTACCACATTTGCAATTTATGAAGAACGTAACTTGCATTCTTATGGGGTTTCCTCTTAAATACAAATATCTTCACCACCCCTCACTGATACAAAAAAAAAAGCTATAAAAAAAACAAAGGCCAAGTAACCAAAACAGACGTCAATACATTTGGTCATTATCTTATGCTTGTCGTTCTGCAAGTGCTTGGAGCTTTTATTAAAGTTGTTAGAATTTGGTAATTTTGGGGTATCTTCCTTTTCTTAAAAAACTCCTATCTTAACATGGTTCTAAAACTCACAGTCTATACTGGGTCACAAATAAATGCGTGTCTAGAGGAGTTTTGGCCTAGGTCTCCATGATGATTTCTCTCTGGATGCTCTAAAGGGCACGTTGGGTAGCGTGGGTAGTGTATGGGCGGGTGTTATCTTAGTAAAACACCATGTCTCCTGAGTAAAACATGGCAGTAGCACAGATTTCATAACCCCACCCGATCAAAACTTTTAAAATGCCCCTATGACTTATCAAATGTTTTTTGAAAACTCAATGACTCTTTAAAGCACCTTGGTCAGCCCTCCTCGAAATGCATGGACATGGAAGATCCTCCATTTGAAATATGCAGTCTTTGCAGTTGCTCTATGCGCTGGCTAAAATAGTAGTGCTGAGCTGGGCACCTTTCCTCTCGTGTTCACTTTAACCCCTTAAGGACACAGCCTTTTTACACCTTAGGACCAGGCCATTTTTTGAAAATCTGACCAGAGTCCCTTTAAGTGCTGATAACTTTAAAACGGTTTGACTTATCCAGGCCGTTCTGAGATTGTTTTTTCGTCACATATTGTACTTCATGACACTGGTAAAATGGAGTAAAAAAAATAATTTTTTTTGCACCAAAAAATACCTAATTTAACAAAAATTTGAAAAAAATTTGCAAATTTCAAAGTTTCAGTTTCTCTACTTCTGTAATACATAGTAATACCCCCAAAAATTGTGATGACTTTTCATTCCCCATATGTCTACTTCATGTTTGAATTGTTTTGGGAATGATATTTTATTTTTTGGGGATGTTATAAGGCTTAGAAGTTTAGAAGCAAATCTTGAAATTTTTCCGAAATTTACAAAAACTCAATTTCTAGGGACCAGTTCAGGTCTCAAGTCACTTTGCGAGGCTTACATAATAGAAACCACCCAAAAATGACCCCATCTAAGAAACTACACCCCTCAAGGTATTCAAAACTGATTTTGCATACGTTGTTAACCCTTTAGGTGTTGCACAAGAGTTATTGGCAAATAGGGAGGAAATTTGAGAATTTCATTTTTTTGTCTAATTTTTCATTTTAACCCATTTTTTCCACTAACAAACCAAGGGTTAACAGCCAAACAAGACTGTATCTTTATTGCCCTGACTCTGCCATTTACAGAAACACCCAATATGTGGCCGTAAACTACTGTACGGCCACACAGCGGGGCGTAGAGTGAAAGTTGCGCCGTTTGGTTTTTGGAAGGCTGATTTTTATGGACTGGTTTATTTACACCATGTCCCATTTGAAGCCCCCTGATGCACCCCTAGAGGAGAAACTCCCTAAAAGTGACCCCATCTAAGAAACTACACCCCTCAAGGTATTCAAAACTGATTTTACATACATCGTTAACCCTTTAGGTGTTGCACAAGAGTTATTGGCAAATGGCGATGAAATTTGAGAATTTCATTTTTTTGCCTAATTTTCCATTTTAACCCATTTTTTCCACTAACAAAGCAAGGGTTAACAGCCAAACAAGACTGTATCTTTATTGCCCTGACTCTGCTGTTTACAGAAACACCCCATATGTGGCCGTAAACTACTGTACGGGCACACAGCGGGGCGTAGAGTGAAAGGTGCGCCGTTTGGTTTTTGGAGGGCTGATTTTGCTGGACTGTTTTTTTGGCACCATGTCCCATTTGAAGCCCCCCTGATGCACCCCTAGATTATAAACTCCATAAAAGTGACCCCATCTAAGAAACTACACCCCTCAAGGTATTCAAAACTGATTTTACAAACTTTGTTAACCCTTTAGGTGTTGCACAAGATTTAATGGAAAATAGAGATACAATTTCAAAATTTCACTTTTTTGGCAGATTTTCCATTTTAATATTTTTTTTCCAGTTACAAAGCAAGGGTTAACAGCCAAACAAAACTCATTATTTATGGCCCTAATTCTGTAGTTTACAGAAACACCCCATATGTGGTCGTAAACAGCTGTACGGGCACACGGCAGGGCGCAGAAGGAAAGGAACACCATATGGTTTTTGGAAGGCATATTTTGCTGGACTGGTTTTTTTTGACACCATGTCCCATTTGAAGCCCCCCTGATGCACCCCTAGAGTAGAAACTCCAAAAAAGTGACCCCATTTTAGAAACTACGGGATAGGGTGGCAGTTTTGTTGGTACTAGTTTAGGGTACATATGATTTTTGGTTGCTCTATATTACACTTTTTGTGCGGCAAGGTAACAAGAAATAGCTTTTTTGGCACCGTTTTTTTTTTTGTTATTTACAACATTCATCTGACAGGTTAGATCATGTGGTAATTTTATAGAGCAGGTTGTCACGGACGCGGAGATACCTAATATGTATACAATTTTTTTTATTTATGTAAGTTTTACACAATGATTTCATTTTTAAAACCAAAAAAATGTTTTAGTGTCTCCATAGTCTAAGAGCCATAGTTTTTTCAGTTTTTGGGCGATTATCTTAAGTAGGGTCTCATTTTTTGCGGGATGAGATGACGGTTTGATTGGCATCTATTTTGGGGTGCATATGACTTTTTGATTGCTTGCTATTACACTTTTTGTGACGTAAGATGACAAAAAATGGCTTTTTTTTACACCGTTTTTATTTTTATTTTTTTACGGTGGTCATCTGAGGGGTTAGATCATGTGATATTTTTATAGAGCCGGGCGATACGGACGCGGCGATACCTAATATGTATACTTTTTTTTTATTTATGTAAGTTTTACACAATGATTTCATTTTTGAAACAAAAAAAATCATGTTTTAGTGTTTCCATAGTCTAAGAGCCATAGTTTTTTCAGTTTTTGGGCGATTATCTTGGGTAGGGTATGATTTTTGCGGGATGAGATGACGGTTTGATTGTTACAATTTTGGCGTACATGCGACTTTTTTGATCACTTTTATTACCTTTTTTGGGAAGTAAGGTGGGCAAAATTTCAATTCCATCATAGTTTTTAATTTTTTATTTTTATGGTGTTCACCGTTCGGGTAAAGTAACATGACCGTTTTATAGATCAGGTCGTTACGGACGCGGCGATACCAAACATGTGTAGGGAATTTTATTTTTTTCATTTTTTATCAGTGATAAATGTGTTTTTTTATTTTTACTTTTTTTTCACTTTTATTCACTTTTTTTTGACCCAGACCCACTTGGTTCTTGAAGATCCAGTGGGTCTGATGTCTGTATAATACAGTACAGTACAATATATATTGTTCTGTACTGTATTTTACTTACACTGAACAGATCTATGCCTTTCAGCACAGATCTGTTCAGCACCATGGACAGCAGGACGCCTGAGAGGCGTCCTGTTGCCATGGGAACCTTGCCCGTCTGCTAAGTACTGCTCAGAACTTCGCAGACGGGGAAGGGTAAGGAGGGGATCTCTCGGGGGGCTCTCTGGGGGCTCTCTCCCTCCCCATCGGGGGGCTGCAAAGGCACAGCAGCCCCCCGATGGGAGAGGGAGGGAGCTCCCTGCGCTGTTAACCTTTTCCATACAGCGGTCCGTACGGACCGCTGTATGGAAAGGGTTAAACGGCTGACATCGCATCGCAGATGTCAGCCGTTTATACCAGGGTGCCAGCAATGTGCTGGCACCCTGGTATCCCCACTAGACGCCAACGATTATACAAGGGGAGGCGGGCGGGGGATCGCGATCCCGCCTGCCGCACCGCCCGCCTCCCGCACCGCCCACACCGCCCGCAACCCTCCCCCTGCACCTCCCGCCACCATAAAAATCATTCGGGGGTGCAGGGGGGGGTGAATAAAACTTTTTTTTTGGCATATAAAGTTTCTGATCCCCGCAGTCAGGGACTGCGGGGACCAGAAACTTCAGAAATCGCAGCAAACCGCAGGTCTGAATTGACCTGCGGTTTGCCGCGATCGCCGACATGGGGGGGTCACGGGACCCCCCCGCGCATTTAGCCTAGGTGCCTGCTCAATGATTTGAGCAGGCACCGGGTTCCGATCACTGCCAGCCGCACGGCAGTGATCGAAAATACACAGGGCGTACATGTACGCCCTGTGTCCTTAAGTACCAGGGCACAAGGGCGTACCTGTACGCCCTATGTCCTTAAGAGGTTAAGGTTGCCTTGACAGATACCTTTTTGTGGGGTCTTGTAAAAGCACCCTGTTGATGTTTATTTTTGTCCAGTTTCTTTGGTTAGAAATTTTTCACTTGTGCATTTTCAAGCATTCTTTCTACTTTCGAGAAGTGTATGAGAAAACGGCCTGATAAAAACCCATACCTAGAACATGCTACATTTTGAAGTAAAAATGCCATGCACCTGAAAAACATACACACACAAAAATGAGAAGAAAATGCAAGACAAATGCAAAGTTTCCAAAAATGGAAAGAATAATGCCGCAAAAAATGGGGTATTTTTCTAAATACACACTCTAACATCACCCTAAAGGGTAACTGAGCATTGTTTTCTGCAGAAAACTTCTTAAAAAAACGGACTATTTCTAATTTCTTTCTGCATATAGTGATACCTTTTTAAGGCTCTTGGTGGGAGAGCCGTGGGCATATTTGGAGGACATGTCGCATCTTTAAGTTGTTGAGTCTAAAATTGAACAAGTGTTGGCTCCTGGTAGCCCTAAGTGTCACCTTCGTAGGGTGAATTCACACGGGCTTGAATTTTATGCCACAAAGAAATATGCCTCAAAATCCTCAGGCTTAACAAGTGGTTTTTCATGAGCATTTACATGCCAATTTGTCTCTGACTGGCTGCCGATTTCACACCTTGCAAAGGGAAGGATGAAATCAACAGCAATTCCGTGGCAAATCTCCATCTTAATCTATATGTAAGACACAGATTTTGTGGCAGATTATGTAGTGGACAGAGCTAGTTACTGTAGAGCTATTCAAAGTGAAGTGAGCTACCTCAAAACAGCTGATCGGAATGGGTGTGGGGTGTCCAACCCCTGCCGATCAGAAATGAGTGGCCTATCCTGAACATAGGCTGTCAATAGTACATTTTTAAACTACCTTTCAAACATCTGGTGAAGCTACCATCCAAACAAGTTGGTTTAATCGTGAAATGAATATAATTCATTCTGGATCATAACTACTTCTTATTTTATGGTAACTTTAATCTCCAGTCATTTGGAGCTGCTATGGGGACTATTTTTATGTTGATTTATGAAAGCTATGTATCTTTTGGGGGTAACCAAAATTTTTACTCCCAGCTAGAGAACAATAATTAATATGCCAATTTACTCTACACTTAAGCAGTACTTGTATTGACACTTTAGAAATTAGTACCCGGGTTTGTTTGTATGAATCTGACTAAAAGTTTCAAATGGAGTTCTATCGGGTAAGATTAGTCATTGACCATTGTGGTCCCTATCGACAATACCACTATTTAAAAAATGTAGGCACCAGTTATTCGATTTTCTTGCAAATATTCACCCTACAAGGGGTCATAGCCGTTGAGATAGTGTAAAGAAAACCGTGCGCAACAGGGGTGTCAACGCAATGGAGTTGTCAATAAACGGTAAAGATAACCTCACGAAAGGTTTGCGACGAGGATGGGATTCGAACCCATGCATGCAGAGCACAATGGATTAGCAGTCCATCGCCTTAACCACTCGGCCACCTCGTCTAGTTGATTGCCGTTAATTCTTGCACGACATCACATGGCTTACCACATTTGCAATTTATGAAGAACGTAACTTGCATTCTTATGGGGTTTCCTCTTAAATACAAATATCTTCACCACCCCTCACTGATACAAAAAAAAAGCTATAAAAAAAAACAAAGGCCAAGTAACCAAAACAGACGTCAATACATTTGGTCATTATCTTATGCTTGTCGTTCTGCAAGTGCTTGGAGCTTTTATTAAAGTTGTTAGAATTTGGTAATTTTGGGGTATCTTCCTTTTCTTAAAAAACTCCTATCTTAACATGGTTCTAAAACTCACAGTCTATACTGGGTCACAAATAAATGCGTGTCTAGAGGAGTTTTGGCCTAGGTCTCCATGATGATTTCTCTCTGGATGCTCTAAAGGGCACGTTGGGTAGCGTGGGTAGTGTATGGGCGGGTGTTATCTTAGTAAAACACCATGTCTCCTGAGTAAAACATGGCAGTAGCACAGATTTCATAACCCC
This sequence comes from Bufo bufo, assembly GCF_905171765.1. NCBI lineage: Eukaryota > Metazoa > Chordata > Amphibia > Anura > Bufonidae > Bufo > Bufo bufo. The sequence goes on from NW_024400201.1 coordinate 32,280, forward strand.
ACCCGATCAAAACTTTTAAATTGCCCCTATGACTTATCAAATGTTTTTTGAAAACTCAATGACTCTTTAAAGCACCTTGGTCAGCCCTCCTCGAAATGCATGGACATGGAAGATCCTCCATTTGAAATATGCAGTCTTTGCAGTTGCTCTATGCGCTGGCTAAAATAGTAGTGCTGAGCTGGGCACCTTTCCTCTCGTGTTCACTTTAAGGTTGCCTTGACAGATACCTTTTTGTGGGGTCTTGTAAAAGCACCCTGTTGATGTTTATTTTTGTCCAGTTTCTTTGGTTAGAAATTTTTCACTTGTGCATTTTCAAGCATTCTTTCTACTTTCGAGAAGTGTATGGGAAAACGGCCTGATAAAAACCCATACCTAGAACATGCTACATTTTGAAGTAAAAATGCCATGTACCTGAAAAACATACACACACAAAAATGAGAAGAAAATGCAAGACAAATGCAAAGTTTCCAAAAATGGAAAGAATAATGCCGCAAAAAATGGGGTATTTTTCTAAATACACACTCTAACATCACCCTAAAGGGTAACTGAGCATTGTTTTCTGCAGAAAACTTCTTAAAAAAACGGACTATTTCTAATTTCTTTCTGCATATAGTGATACCTTTTTAAGGCTCTTGGTGGGAGAGCCGTGGGCATATTTGGAGGACATGTCGCATCTTTAAGTTGTTGAGTCTAAAATTGAACAAGTGTTGGCTCCTGGTAGCCCTAAGTGTCACCTTCGTAGGGTGAATTCACACGGGCTTGAATTTTATGCCACAAACAAATATGCCTCAAAATCCTCAGGCTTAACAAGTGGTTTTTCATGAGCATTTACATGCCAATTTGTCTCTGACTGGCTGCCGATTTCACACCTTGCAAAGGGAAGGATGAAATCAACAGCAATTCCGTGGCAAATCTCCATCTTAATCTATATGTAAGACACAGATTTTGTGGCAGATTATGTAGTGGACAGAGCTAGTTACTGTAGAGCTATTCAAAGTGAAGTGAGCTACCTCAAAACAGCTGATCGGAATGGGTGTGGGGTGTCCAACCCCTGCCGATCAGAAATGAGTGGCCTATCCTGAACATAGGCTGTCAATAGTACATTTTTAAACTACCTTTCAAACATCTGGTGAAGCTACCATCCAAACAAGTTGGTTTAATCGTGAAATGAATATAATTCATTCTGGATCATAACTACTTCTTATTTTATGGTAACTTTAATCTCCAGTCATTTGGAGCTGCTATGGGGACTATTTTTATGTTGATTTATGAAAGCTATGTATCTTTTGGGGGTAACCAAAATTTTTACTCCCAGCTAGAGAACAATAATTAATATGCCAATTTACTCTACACTTAAGCAGTACTTGTATTGACACTTTAGAAATTAGTACCCGGGTTTGTTTGTATGAATCTGACTAAAAGTTTCAAATGGAGTTCTATCGGGTAAGATTAGTCATTGACCATTGTGGTCCCTATCGACAATACCACTATTTAAAAAATGTAGGCACCAGTTATTCGATTTTCTTGCAAATATTCACCCTACAAGGGGTCATAGCCGTTGAGATAGTGTAAAGAAAACCGTGCGCAACAGGGGTGTCAACGCAATGGAGTTGTCAATAAACGGTAAAGATAACCTCCCGAAAGGTTTGCGACGAGGATGGGATTCGAACCCATGCATGCAGAGCACAATGGATTAGCAGTCCATCGCCTTAACCACTCGGCCACCTCGTCTAGTTGATTGCCGTTAATTCTTGCACGACATCACATGGCTTACCACATTTGCAATTTATGAAGAACGTAACTTGTATTCTTATGGGGTTTCCTCTTAAATACAAATATCTTCACCACCCCTCACTGATACAAAAAAAAAGCTATAAAAAAAAACAAAGGCCAAGTAACCAAAACAGACGTCAATACATTTGGTCATTATCTTATGCTTGTCGTTCTGCAAGTGCTTGGAGCTTTTATTAAAGTTGTTAGAATTTGGTAATTTTGGGGTATCTTCCTTTTCTTAAAAAACTCCTATCTTAACATGGTTCTAAAACTCACAGTCTATACTGGGTCACAAATAAATGCGTGTCTAGAGGAGTTTTGGCCTAGGTCTCCATGATGATTTCTCTCTGGATGCTCTAAAGGGCACGTTGGGTAGCGTGGGTAGTGTATGGGCGGGTGTTATCTTAGTAAAACACCATGTCTCCTGAGTAAAACATGGCAGTAGCACAGATTTCATAACCCCACCCGATCAAAACTTTTAAATTGCACCTATGACTTATCAAATGTTTTTTGAAAACTCAATGACTCTTTAAAGCACCTTGGTCAGCCCTCCTCGAAATGCATGGACATGGAAGATCCTCCATTTGAAATATGCAGTCTTTGCAGTTGCTCTATGCGCTGGCTAAAATAGTAGTGCTGAGCTGGGCACCTTTCCTCTCGTGTTCACTTTAAGGTTGCCTTGACAGATACCTTTTTGTGGGGTCTTGTAAAAGCACCCTGTTGATGTTTATTTTTGTCCAGTTTCTTTGGTTAGAAATTTTTCACTTGTGCATTTTCAAGCATTCTTTCTACTTTCGAGAAGTGTATGGGAAAACGGCCTGATAAAAACCCATACCTAGAACATGCTACATTTTGAAGTAAAAATGCCATGTACCTGAAAAACATACACACACAAAAATTAAAAGAGAATGCAAGACAAATGCAAAGTTTCCAAAAATGGAAAGAATAATGCCGCAAAAAATGGGGTATTTTTCTAAATACACACTCTAACATCACCCTAAAGGGTAACTGAGCATTGTTTTCTGCAGAAAACTTCTTAAAAAAACGGACTATTTCTAATTTCTTTCTGCATATAGTGATACCTTTTTAAGGCTCTTGGTGGGAGAGCCGTGGGCATATTTGGAGGACATGTCGCATCTTTAAGTTGTTGAGTCTAAAATTGAACAAGTGTTGGCTCCTGGTAGCCCTAAGTGTCACCTTCGTAGGGTGAATTCACACGGGCTTGAATTTTATGCCACAAAGAAATATGCCTCAAAATCCTCAGGCTTAACAAGTGGTTTTTCATGAGCATTTACATGCCAATTTGTCTCTGATCTGACTGGCTGCCGATTTCACACCTTGGAAAGGGAAGGATGAAATCAACAGCAATTCCGTGGCAAATCTCCATCTTAATCTACTAAGGGGTATCAGGGATGGGTACATTATTATACAGGGCAGGGTAATATAACTCAGCTCAGGACTAGGCCTATCAGACATTATACAGTTATAATGAGTAATGACACCCACAGCAGCCTCCATTCTAAATAATGTCCATAGTGATCCTTATTAAACTTAATGTCCCCCACAGTGACAGTGGCCCCCCCATTGTAATTAATGCCCCCCCCATTGTAATTAATACCCCCCCAGACCATCACTCGCCTCACAGCAGGCATCAGCACTGCTCAGGGGCTCAGGGCGGGCGGTAACAGGCAGGCAGTGCGGCGCTCACTCACTCACTGTATGTCACGCGCCTGCGCCGCCTAGTGGGAGGAGCAGGCGCGTGACGTCAGTAAGTGCCGCCCGCACTGTCTGAAGAGTAATAGGACTCGGCACTCGGGCGCAGGTCAGAGGGAGGGAGCCAGGGCGCACGGCCGAGAAACGACAAGAGGGCGCCCCTGCCGGCGCCCCCCCTCTGACAGTGCCCCGGGCGGCCGCCCGTCCCGCCCGCCCCTAGAAACGGCCCTGATGTAAGACACGGATTTTGTGGCAGATTATGTAGTGGACAGAGCTAGTTACTGTAGAGCTATTCAAAGTGAAGTGAGCTACCTCAAAACAGCTGATCGGAATGGGTGTGGGGTGTCCAACCCCTGCCGATCAGAAATGAGTGGCCTATCCTGAACATAGGCTGTCAATAGTACATTTTTAAACTACCTTTCAAACATCTGGTGAAGCTACCATCCAAACAAGTTGGTTTAATCGTGAAATGAATATAATTCATTCTGGATCATAACTACTTCTTATTTTATGGTAACTTTAATCTCCAGTCATTTGGAGCTGCTATGGGGACTATTTTTATGTTGATTTATGAAAGCTATGTATCTTTTGGGGGTAACCAAAATTTTTACTCCCAGCTAGAGAACAATAATTAATATGCCAATTTACTCTACACTTAAGCAGTACTTGTATTGACACTTTAGAAATTAGTACCCGGGTTTGTTTGTATGAATCTGACTAAAAGTTTCAAATGGAGTTCTATCGGGTAAGATTAGTCATTGACCATTGTGGTCCCTATCGACAATACCACTATTTAAAAAATGTAGGCACCAGTTATTCGATTTTCTTGCAAATATTCACCCTACAAGGGGTCATAGCCGTTGAGATAGTGTAAAGAAAACCGTGCGCAACAGGGGTGTCAACGCAATGGAGTTGTCAATAAACGGTAAAGATAACCTCTTGAAAGGTTTGCGACGAGGATGGGATTCGAACCCATGCATGCAGAGCACAATGGATTAGCAGTCCATCGCCTTAACCACTCGGCCACCTCGTCTAGTTGATTGCCGTTAATTCTTGCACGACATCACATGGCTTACCACATTTGCAATTTATGAAGAACGTAACTTGTATTCTTATGGGGTTTCCTCTTAAATACAAATATCTTCACCACCCCTCACTGATACAAAAAAAAAGCTATAAAAAAAAACAAAGGCCAAGTAACCAAAACAGACGTCAATACATTTGGTCATTATCTTATGCTTGTCGTTCTGCAAGTGCTTGGAGCTTTTATTAAAGTTGTTAGAATTTGGTAATTTTGGGGTATCTTCCTTTTCTTAAAAAACTCCTATCTTAACATGGTTCTAAAACTCACAGTCTATACTGGGTCACAAATAAATGCGTGTCTAGAGGAGTTTTGGCCTAGGTCTCCATGATGATTTCTCTCTGGATGCTCTAAAGGGCACGTTGGGTAGCGTGGGTAGTGTATGGGCGGGTGTTATCTTAGTAAAACACCATGTCTCCTGAGTAAAACATGGCAGTAGCACAGATTTCATAACCCCACCCGATCAAAACTTTTTAATTGCCCCTATGACTTATCAAATGTTTTTTGAAAACTCAATGACTCTTTAAAGCACCTTGGTCAGCCCTCCTCGAAATGCATGGACATGGAAGATCCTCCATTTGAAATATGCAGTCTTTGCAGTTGCTCTATGCGCTGGCTAAAATAGTAGTGCTGAGCTGGGCACCTTTCCTCTCGTGTTCACTTTAAGGTTGCCTTGACAGATACCTTTTTGTGGGGTCTTGTAAAAGCACCCTGTTGATGTTTATTTTTGTCCAGTTTCTTTGGTTAGAAATTTTTCACTTGTGCATTTTCAAGCATTCTTTCTACTTTCGAGAAGTGTATGGGAAAACGGCCTGATAAAAACCCATACCTAGAACATGCTACATTTTGAAGTAAAAATGCCATGTACCTGAAAAACATACACACACAAAAATGAGAAGAAAATGCAAGACAAATGCAAAGTTTCCAAAAATGGAAAGAATAATGCCGCAAAAAATGGGGTATTTTTCTAAATACACACTCTAACATCACCCTAAAGGGTAACTGAGCATTGTTTTCTGCAGAAAACTTCTTAAAAAAACGGACTATTTCTAATTTCTTTCTGCATATAGTGATACCTTTTTAAGGCTCTTGGTGGGAGAGCCGTGGGCATATTTGGAGGACATGTCGCATCTTTAAGTTGTTGAGTCTAAAATTGAACAAGTGTTGGCTCCTGGTAGCCCTAAGTGTCACCTTCGTAGGGTGAATTCACACGGGCTTGAATTTTATGCCACAAAGAAATATGCCTCAAAATCCTCAGGCTTAACAAGTGGTTTTTCATGAGCATTTACATGCCAATTTGTCTCTGACTGGCTGCCGATTTCACACCTTGCAAAGGGAAGGATGAAATCAACAGCAATTCCGTGGCAAATCTCCATCTTAATCTATATGTAAGACACGGATTTTGTGGCAGATTATGTAGTGGACAGAGCTAGTTACTGTAGAGCTATTCAAAGTGAAGTGAGCTACCTCAAAACAGCTGATCGGAATGGGTGTGGGGTGTCCAACCCCTGCCGATCAGAAATGAGTGGCCTATCCTGAACATAGGCTGTCAATAGTACATTTTTAAACTACCTTTCAAACATCTGGTGAAGCTACCATCCAAACAAGTTGGTTTAATCGTGAAATGAATATAATTCATTCTGGATCATAACTACTTCTTATTTTATGGTAACTTTAATCTCCAGTCATTTGGAGCTGCTATGGGGACTATTTTTATGTTGATTTATGAAAGCTATGTATCTTTTGGGGGTAACCAAAATTTTTACTCCCAGCTAGAGAACAATAATTAATATGCCAATTTACTCTACACTTAAGCAGTACTTGTATTGACACTTTAGAAATTAGTACCCGGGTTTGTTTGTATGAATCTGACTAAAAGTTTCAAATGGAGTTCTATCGGGTAAGATTAGTCATTGACCATTGTGGTCCCTATCGACAATACCACTATTTAAAAAATGTAGGCACCAGTTATTCGATTTTCTTGCAAATATTCACCCTACAAGGGGTCATAGCCGTTGAGATAGTGTAAAGAAAACCGTGCGCAACAGGGGTGTCAACGCAATGGAGTTGTCAATAAACGGTAAAGATAACCCCCGAAAGGTTTGCGACGAGGATGGGATTCGAACCCATGCATGCAGAGCACAATGGATTAGCAGTCCATCGCCTTAACCACTCGGCCACCTCGTCTAGTTGATTGCCGTTAATTCTTGCACGACATCACATGGCTTACCACATTTGCAATTTATGAAGAACGTAACTTGTATTCTTATGGGGTTTCCTCTTAAATACAAATATCTTCACCACCCCTCACTGATACAAAAAAAAAAGCTATAAAAAAAACAAAGGCCAAGTAACCAAAACAGACGTCAATACATTTGGTCATTATCTTATGCTTGTCGTTCTGCAAGTGCTTGGAGCTTTTATTAAAGTTGTTAGAATTTGGTAATTTTGGGGTATCTTCCTTTTCTTAAAAAACTCCTATCTTAACATGGTTCTAAAACTCACAGTCTATACTGGGTCACAAATAAATGCGTGTCTAGAGGAGTTTTGGCCTAGGTCTCCATGATGATTTCTCTCTGGATGCTCTAAAGGGCACGTTGGGTAGCGTGGGTAGTGTATGGGCGGGTGTTATCTTAGTAAAACACCATGTCTCCTGAGTAAAACATGGCAGTAGCACAGATTTCATAACCCCACCCGATCAAAACTTTTTAATTGCCCCTATGACTTATCAAATGTTTTTTGAAAACTCAATGACTCTTTAAAGCACCTTGGTCAGCCCTCCTCGAAATGCATGGACATGGAAGATCCTCCATTTGAAATATGCAGTCTTTGCAGTTGCTCTATGCGCTGGCTAAAATAGTAGTGCTGAGCTGGGCACCTTTCCTCTCGTGTTCACTTTAAGGTTGCCTTGACAGATACCTTTTTGTGGGGTCTTGTAAAAGCACCCTGTTGATGTTTATTTTTGTCCAGTTTCTTTGGTTAGAAATTGTTCACTTGTGCATTTTCAAGCATTCTTTCTGCTTTCGAGAAGTGTATGGGAAAACGGCCTGATAAAAACCCATACCTAGAACATGCTACATTTTGAAGTAAAAATGCCATGTACCTGAAAAACATACACACACAAAAATGAGAAGAAAATGCAAGACAAATGCAAAGTTTCCAAAAATGGAAAGAATAATGCCGCAAAAAATGGGGTATTTTTCTAAATACACACTCTAACATCACCCTAAAGGGTAACTGAGCATTGTTTTCTGCAGAAAACTTCTTAAAAAAACGGACTATTTCTAATTTCTTTCTGCATATAGTGATACCTTTTTAAGGCTCTTGGTGGGAGAGCCGTGGGCATATTTGGAGGACATGTCGCATCTTTAAGTTGTTGAGTCTAAAATTGAACAAGTGTTGGCTCCTGGTAGCCCTAAGTGTCACCTTCGTAGGGTGAATTCACACGGGCTTGAATTTTATGCCACAAACAAATATGCCTCAAAATCCTCAGGCTTAACAAGTGGTTTTTCATGAGCATTTACATGCCAATTTGTCTCTGACTGGCTGCCGATTTCACACCTTGCAAAGGGAAGGATGAAATCAACAGCAATTCCGTGGCAAATCTCCATCTTAATCTATATGTAAGACACAGATTTTGTGGCAGATTATGTAGTGGACAGAGCTAGTTACTGTAGAGCTATTCAAAGTGAAGTGAGCTACCTCAAAACAGCTGATCGGAATGGGTGTGGGGTGTCCAACCCCTGCCGATCAGAAATGAGTGGCCTATCCTGAACATAGGCTGTCAATAGTACATTTTTAAACTACCTTTCAAACATCTGGTGAAGCTACCATCCAAACAAGTTGGTTTAATCGTGAAATGAATATAATTCATTCTGGATCATAACTACTTCTTATTTTATGGTAACTTTAATCTCCAGTCATTTGGAGCTGCTATGGGGACTATTTTTATGTTGATTTATGAAAGCTATGTATCTTTTGGGGGTAACCAAAATTTTTACTCCCAGCTAGAGAACAATAATTAATATGCCAATTTACTCTACACTTAAGCAGTACTTGTATTGACACTTTAGAAATTAGTACCCGGGTTTGTTTGTATGAATCTGACTAAAAGTTTCAAATGGAGTTCTATCGGGTAAGATTAGTCATTGACCATTGTGGTCCCTATCGACAATACCACTATTTAAAAAATGTAGGCACCAGTTATTCGATTTTCTTGCAAATATTCACCCTACAAGGGGTCATAGCCGTTGAGATAGTGTAAAGAAAACCGTGCGCAACAGGGGTGTCAACGCAATGGAGTTGTCAATAAACGGTAAAGATAACCTCCCGAAAGGTTTGCGACGAGGATGGGATTCGAACCCATGCATGCAGAGCACAATGGATTAGCAGTCCATCGCCTTAACCACTCGGCCACCTCGTCTAGTTGATTGCCGTTAATTCTTGCACGACATCACATGGCTTACCACATTTGCAATTTATGAAGAACGTAACTTGCATTCTTATGGGGTTTCCTCTTAAATACAAATATCTTCACCACCCCTCACTGATACAAAAAAAAAAGCTATAAAAAAAACAAAGGCCAAGTAACCAAAACAGACGTCAATACATTTGGTCATTATCTTATGCTTGTCGTTCTGCAAGTGCTTGGAGCTTTTATTAAAGTTGTTAGAATTTGGTAATTTTGGGGTATCTTCCTTTTCTTAAAAAACTCCTATCTTAACATGGTTCTAAAACTCACAGTCTATACTGGGTCACAAATAAATGCGTGTCTAGAGGAGTTTTGGCCTAGGTCTCCATGATGATTTCTCTCTGGATGCTCTAAAGGGCACGTTGGGTAGCGTGGGTAGTGTATGGGCGGGTGTTATCTTAGTAAAACACCATGTCTCCTGAGTAAAACATGGCAGTAGCACAGATTTCATAACCCCACCCGATCAAAACTTTTAAATTGCCCCTATGACTTATCAAATGTTTTTTGAAAACTCAATGACTCTTTAAAGCACCTTGGTCAGCCCTCCTCGAAATGCATGGACATGGAAGATCCTCCATTTGAAATATGCAGTCTTTGCAGTTGCTCTATGCGCTGGCTAAAATAGTAGTGCTGAGCTGGGCACCTTTCCTCTCGTGTTCACTTTAAGGTTGCCTTGACAGATACCTTTTTGTGGGGTCTTGTAAAAGCACCCTGTTGATGTTTATTTTTGTCCAGTTTCTTTGGTTAGAAATTTTTCACTTGTGCATTTTCAAGCATTCTTTCTACTTTCGAGAAGTGTATGGGAAAACGGCCTGATAAAAACCCATACCTAGAACATGCTACATTTTGAAGTAAAAATGCCATGTACCTGAAAAACATACACACACAAAAATGAGAAGAAAATGCAAGACAAATGCAAAGTTTCCAAAAATGGAAAGAATAATGCCGCAAAAAATGGGGTATTTTTCTAAATACACACTCTAACATCACCCTAAAGGGTAACTGAGCATTGTTTTCTGCAGAAAACTTCTTAAAAAAACGGACTATTTCTAATTTCTTTCTGCATATAGTGATACCTTTTTAAGGCTCTTGGTGGGAGAGCCGTGGGCATATTTGGAGGACATGTCGCATCTTTAAGTTGTTGAGTCTAAAATTGAACAAGTGTTGGCTCCTGGTAGCCCTAAGTGTCACCTTCGTAGGGTGAATTCACACGGGCTTGAATTTTATGCCACAAACAAATATGCCTCAAAATCCTCAGGCTTAACAAGTGGTTTTTCATGAGCATTTACATGCCAATTTGTCTCTGACTGGCTGCCGATTTCACACCTTGCAAAGGGAAGGATGAAATCAACAGCAATTCCGTGGCAAATCTCCATCTTAATCTATATGTAAGACACAGATTTTGTGGCAGATTATGTAGTGGACAGAGCTAGTTACTGTAGAGCTATTCAAAGTGAAGTGAGCTACCTCAAAACAGCTGATCGGAATGGGTGTGGGGTGTCCAACCCCTGCCGATCAGAAATGAGTGGCCTATCCTGAACATAGGCTGTCAATAGTACATTTTTAAACTACCTTTCAAACATCTGGTGAAGCTACCATCCAAACAAGTTGGTTTAATCGTGAAATGAATATAATTCATTCTGGATCATAACTACTTCTTATTTTATGGTAACTTTAATCTCCAGTCATTTGGAGCTGCTATGGGGACTATTTTTATGTTGATTTATGAAAGCTATGTATCTTTTGGGGGTAACCAAAATTTTTACTCCCAGCTAGAGAACAATAATTAATATGCCAATTTACTCTACACTTAAGCAGTACTTGTATTGACACTTTAGAAATTAGTACCCGGGTTTGTTTGTATGAATCTGACTAAAAGTTTCAAATGGAGTT